>NC_060187.1:39729215-40006715 GCF_021184085.1 Oncorhynchus gorbuscha
GGGCCCTTTGAAATGACATAATCAGTGACTTGGATAAATGCCTGCCTGTTTTCCCTCTGCTCCCTGTAATCAGAAGCCAGCCAGCTCTCCGTACCGGAGCGTTGAAGCAGTGCTGTGTTACTAAAGCAACTCTTGGAAGTTGTTCACTAGTTTCTCTGATGCCTGAGGAGTGATGTCTACAATGATACTGATTAAGAGACTGTTCTCACGGAAGTGCTCCTAGTCCTTCACTAATGGCTGAGGACTGGTCTCCACAATTACAAATGCAGGCCAATTTGTTTGAGGTTAATAAATGTGCCAGCTCAATGATACAATAGCTCCCTCAGGTACATGATCACAAAACACTCCAAAATATCAGATTATTATCATGAGGATACAGGCTTAGAATAAACATACACTAGAACTAGAATTGTCAATAATATAGTAATAAAAATTAAGATATTCAGTAGGTCTCAAAAGGGGAAAATAAATCACAAGTAAATCCTACATTTCATAGCAGCTTTTTAATAATATAATAATAATGGTAATAAAATAAATGAAAATAACCTTGATAACTTACAAGTAACAACCCATTGAATGTATGCTTTTATTTCTGCTTTTTTTAAAAATATAAATGAAAACCTATTGCAAATCAGCACAGATGTGTCTTTCCAAATGCCTGGGATGAAAGCATGAAAAGAAAACATCCTATTTATCCCATTTCGTCATTGATGTTTGAAAAGAACTAAACACAGAATCCATGCAAATGAATTATTTTTCATTTGAATTAGAAAGTAGGGCAATGTACAAAAAAAATGCTAAGAAGGTCTAGGAGAATTGAACAACGGCTATAAATGCTTTCAGCAACTATTACTTCTGTGGGTGGAACACATTCAATCAATATCTAAGCAAATAAAAGCAACGGGTATTCACAGTGAGGGAAGCTTCATGAGACGAGGCTGCATGGACACAAATGAAGCATGTGCCCACTAACACCACCACCACTAGCCCTACCAGTGAAATGGTCTACAGTACAAATCCTACACAATAACTACAACTAGGAATACCATTCTAGAAGCATAGAAAGAGAATGACTCTGGTTCTGTGGCTAGAACGGTTTGTCCTATAGATATTGTATATGGTTTATGTTTGAAGTGACAGTATGCTTCAATCAGCTAAATGTCTTCATACTTCTTCTGCCTGATATGCTGATTGAAATGAATACATCCAATCACCACTATTTCTAGCTATTAAAAAAATACATATTTTTTTTACAAATGTATGGGTAGACATTTCTGTATTTAATGTATGCTTATTCTGGGAATTAGCAGCACCAAGATACAAAACTAGTATTATACCACCTCACTCAATTTGATTAAATAAAACATCTACAGCTTGAGCTGCCAACCTCCTTTTGGGTTAGAATTACCATGCCAAATAAGAAGTGAAAGAGAGTGTGTGTGTGTGTGTGTGTGTGTGTGTGTGTGTGTGTGTGTGTGTGTGTGTGTGTGTGTGTGTGTGTGTGTGTGTGTGTGTGTGTGTGTGTGTGTGTGTGTGTGTGTGTGTGTGTGTGTGTGTGTGTGTGTGTGTGTGTGTGTGTGTGTGTGTGTGTGTGTGTGTGTGGTCTGCCCTCCTATCTGTAAGGATGGTAAGGAATGGAGGGGGTTAATGTCTGTATGTGTAATGATAGAGGTGTGTGCTCCTTCAACTTTGCCAACTAACGGTCTGCACACACACACACACTGCATTGTTGAGAAGGAACCTGCAAGTAAGCATTTCGTTGGACGGTGTATACCATGTGTATCCCATATAACTAATAAAACTTGAACCCCCCACCCCTCACCCACACAAACTGTATCCTCCCTCCCTCCTGTCTGTACCAGCTCCAGCTCTTGCAGGACGTACTGTACCCAGCCTCCCTTCTCCTTGTACTGCCTGCACCAGCTCCAGCTCTAGCAAGATGTACTGTACCCAGCCTCCGCCCCTCCTCTCTTTGTGCTGAATTATGCATAATTGCAGTGGTGTACTTACACACATGGCTATGGGCATCATTACCATAAAAGCTTTCTCTTTTGGGGGGGGGCAGAGCTAGGGGGTACGGGTGTTTTTGTGTTTTCAAGTAAGAGCGTGAATGTCCAGATGCAATCCCAAATGGCAGTTGATTTGTGTGTGTGTGTGTGTTGAGAGGGGGTCTATGCCTTGGGGTTTGGTGGGCTTGCGTGTATGTCTGAATGTCATTTTTGTCTGGCGCTGCTGAAAACATATGGGCTCCCCAGCTGTTCTCAATATGCAAATGAGGGACCAGCACACACCCACTGACCCAGACACACTATTCTCTCTCTTTACTCCCCTCTTTAAGGACCTACTGTCCCCCAATCCTGACACCACCCACCCCAAACAAATCCTACCCCCTCCTGTCAGACCCCCACCCCCATAGCCTGCCGTCTCAGCTGCTCAGAACACCATTAACCTGGCTGCCATTTTACCCACAAAGGAGATGGGATACAGTAGCCTGGGTGTCGGGCTAGCGTTTGAGCTTTCTAACTAGCCTGGGCAAAGCTAAGTTAACCACTAAGCGCTCTCCTCCCCACAGAGTCTGAGCTGATTAGACAGGCAGCTTGATTAAACCGACCTGATAAAGAGGGAGATAGAGGGATGAGACTGCTTTGAATAAGTAAACGTGCATATATCCTAGCGAGGCTAGCTTCTTATCCCTATGGTGTCATCCATATTTAATACACTGCCAGTGCACAAGTCACTCTCCCTTGATGGGTACTACGTCCTTTATTAACTGTAATATGACAACTAGGCGACAAACCCTCAAAACACGTCAGAGGAAAACAACACAATACATTTTCAAGGTGCTGCCACAATGACATGGGAAATGTTAATGAACATGAATTTTCTGGGATTTCACATAATGAATTGCATCATCCATCTTGCTTGCCTTAGTTGTACAGTATAGTAGTGTACAGTATCTAGTGTTATTCTATATGATTATGTACAACAATGGATCCTCTCTGCCCTCACTCTGGATTGTCAAACATATTTCACTCTCATACACTGCATTGTGGTCTGATCGTGAAATGGTCGTGAAATGGCCGAATGCTAACCAGTGTTTTCTGGAGTGATTCAATTGCTGTGAGTTATGAGAGCGAGAGTAAAAATGATTTGATTACTTTGGCTTCAGTTCCGTGTCGTGGTTCCCCCATGGAGACGAGCCTGTGTGTGTGTGTGTGTGTGTGTGTGTGTGTGTGTGTGTGTGTGTGTGTGTGTGTGTGTGTGTGTGTGTGTGTGTGTGTGTGTGTGTGTGTGTGTGTGTGTGTGTGTGTGTGTGTGTGGGCTGTGGTGTGTGTGTGGGGCTGCTGCTGAGCGCACACACACACACACACACACACACACACACACACACACACACACACACACACACACACACACACACACACACACACACACACACACACACACACACACACACACACACACACACACACACACACACACACACACACAGAGAAACACATCAAAGGGCTTTAGAGCAGATGATAGCATATTTCCAGGACACAGATCATTCACAGAGGACTCAGTGCAGTAATTAGCTTTGACAGGTGAAAATGTCTGTGAAAGGCTGAGATTGTAACAGTGCAACCGTCCAGTGTAAAACACCAGGGCAACAGTACATCCATCCCGACTAACACCACTTTAAGACCAAAAAGCACAAATATATTGCCTCATCCACGTTTAGCGTGCCGCCCGCTGTTTCCCTCCTGATACCCCTGATCCCCAGTGCTTTGACAAGGCATAATAAAAGGAGTATGAAGCGGCAGCATTGTGCGGGGGAACACAGTGCTGCATGCTGAGCGCGGTGTGAAGGGCGTACACTGCTGGGTCCCACGGTGCAGCAGCGCACCAGGCCCTATAGCGGGGAGTGCTGTGCATGCTAATGAGGCCATTATGTGGTGGAGATGGGCCGGCCGGGCGTGTACTCCCCTCCTCTTATTGCCTTTACAGTGGGGATTTAACAGTATGTTAGGAGGCTACCTAACGGCAGCCAGTCACCAATGTCACATATGGCACAATGTGCAGACAGACAGACAGACAGACAGACAGACAGACAGACAGACAGACAGACAGACAGACAGACAGACAGACAGACAGACAGACAGACAGACAGACAGACAGACAGACAGACAGACAGACAGACAGACAGACAGACAGACAGACAGACAGACAGACAGACAGACAGACAGACAGACAGACAGACGCCGACTGCCACACCATATTTCACTCATACCAAAACCAGCAACAGTAACGTTATCAAGGCCTTGCATAAAGAAAGATGGGGTGAAAGAGAAACAAAGAGTGGAAGCTCAACCAACCAGCGACATTTGTTTTGTAATTCTCCTGAGCGCCTTCATTAAAGCAGCGGCTTGCGTTGTTTCTCTGAACACTCTGTGTTAGTTATTTAGGAGAACAAGTACGAGGGGGTTAAGACTCAAGCGTATGCAAATGCAATTAGGGCCATTTCATACCCGTTAAGCAGATGGCGGGCGTTAAAAGCAGTCCACAGTCGCCATCTTGGCTGAGCAGACAGCTGGCAGACAACGGCAGCCATTTTGTAGGTGCGCGGCACGGCGTTGCCAGGCTGAGACACAGCGTGGAGCCTGTCTCTCTGTGCCAGCAGATTGACGTGGGACTCTTAATACTAATCTGTAAGCCATGCAACTACTCCACAATTCAATTACAGCATTATCACACCCTAGGGCATTATGTTTGCTGAAGGTAAGCAGCAAAAATAAAAGAGAATTGTCTGTGCTACATTGCTGTGTATACTGTATATTACTCAATAGCGATTATACAACGGGTGGTTTGGAATTCCCATTGCTAGAGCCTATCCTGCCCATGATATACTTGACAACATAAAAAGTTCCAACATTTATGTTGTTACCTAGCAACACACTACTACTCCGACTACTACTTTTACAGATCCACTGTCTCATCTGCCCAGCCATGCAATTTATAAAACTTGATCTCCACTGTAAAAAGCATCTAGACATTATCTCAGGATTTGCAACATTGTTGTAATATTTTAAATGAGATATCTACTCTGTCCCATAGTAATGAACGTATTTCCGCATCTTTTCTCAGCAAGTCGAAATCACGAATCAGCATCATTTCATGGATATATACAAAGAAATGTCAATACAAAAACAGGTCAAACTAAATGAAATGCAGCTAGTTTTCGGTCTTTCCAGCTTCAGTCTGAAGTGATTGTGTTAGCTGTGTGGTTGGCTAGCTAGCAAGGGTGGAAGACAGAACCTCCATAGCAACCATTTCTGTATGCTACAATGTTCAACCAACGCTTGGGTACAGGGCAGTCAATACTTTACAGGGCTCCCGAGTGGCGCAGCGGTCTAAGGCACTGCACCTCAGTGCTAGAGGCGTCACTACAGACACCCTGGTTGGATTCCTGGCTGAACCACAACCGGCTGTGATTGGGACCATAGGGTGGCGCACAATTGTCCGGGGTAGGCCTCTCATGTATTATTGCTTAACTGTGGCCTGTCTTTGACGGTTTTATTTGTTTAAGACGATGAATAGTCCTCACACATTTCACACACCATTTGAGGATACACCCAGCAATTGTCACATGACTTTGTCACGTCTGTGTAAAAGGCTGAAACAACTGAACAGCGAAGCTGGAGGCCTGCTTACCAAGTGAAGTCTGCAACATTGTGTTGTTTGTAGATCTCTCTGTGTAAAGGTGTTCCTGTTTCAGGTCCAAACTATCTCTGCCCCCTTTGTCCTCTCCAGCCCAGAAGTTTTCAATCCCTTTCTTATCCAACAAAAAAAAAGCACTTAAAGTCATTCTTATTTAATCAAATGTTTCCTATTTCTATGTATCTAAAGATAGGGCTTCTTGTATAGAAGGTCTTTTCAAAGCTCCTTGTGGGGAGAGGAGAATTGTTCAAATATGGAGGAGAAAAGTCACATGAAATAGTGGATACTGTTCAGGCCAGTGATCAGGCCCACTGTTCAGGCCACTGTCCAGGCACTATATGCTCAACGTCCTTTTCATCTCTCACTCAGGACTCGTTCACTCCTGAATATAGTTCCGCTGTACAGTGAATGGGTTATCAGGCACTACTATATAACCATCAGACAGTGAACTGTACTGTATCAAAACCAGCACCTCTTCCATCTCCATACAGATCAATAACCTCTGCCACCTCCTCTGATAGTAACCTGAGGGGTGAGGAAGAAAACTGGAGGCGAAAAAATATTTTCTCTGAATCTGCAGACGAGAGAAAAAAGTTCAAATTGTCCTTTTATCCTGGTTCATCAGATGTGTAGAGCATGGTGACTGTACAGTACATGCTTGGAGGGGGACTGACGAGAGAGCCCTGTTCAATTCAATATAAGAACTCTCGCTCAAACAGTCAGGTGGAATGAGTAAGAATGAGTAATCAGCGGGGAAAAAAAGTCCTTTGACGTCCGTTTTTTATTCTCTCTCTTTCTCGCTGGCAAAGTTTTATCAAATGGTCTTGGACCAGGAAAGCCCCTACGGCGGAACCACACATACAGACATGCTTACACACACACAGATAGAGAGAAAGCGGGTGGTTGAGGGTTAGGATCTGACTGATGTGCTCCATACAGTGGCTGGTTCTGGTCCTGCTACTAGAGGAGGAGGAGAGCGAGAGCTGGCAGCGCCGGGTCCCTGGGCTCTAGGGCCGGGGGCAGTGATGGGCGAACTCTGCTAGCCTCTCTCCTCCATATTGATTTGCTGCTCCGCTTTTCTGATGAGCATCTTGCTAGCGGGGATGAGAGCCTGCCTCGCCTCCCCTTGCCTCGGCTCGCCTGCCCACTCTGCCGCTGCCTGGCTGGCCCCAGCCGGCTCCCTGAGAACCCGGCACGGAGCAGAGGGCCACGGGAAGAGAGGAGCCAGAGAGCCCATGGCCATCGACAGCTGGGTTCACATGCTCCCTGGTTCATCATTCACTGCTTCCAAACAGGCATCAATCCTATCCTCTCGTTCTCTTCCTATTTTTCTCTCTGTTTCTCCTCCTCCTCCTGCAAACAACAAGAGACAGGGAGAAAGAGAAAGAGTTGAGCTTAACTTGCAGCATTTTGCCCACAGTATACAGATGTCAATCCTGTGCTTTGATCAGGGAGGTCGGGGGGAGGTTTGGCATCCTCTCAGTTTGTGATGTGAACTTCATCACCCCCTGAGTAAAGAAAAGCTGAAATGGGAGAATGTTGAGTTAAGTGTGTCAGGCAGGAAGAAACTGCCTGCCAAGTGTACTCTGAGCTATTACTCTGACGATTTCCCCTTTCCCTCCACACAGTAGCCAGTGACAGCATTTGGCTGATGATGCCTCTCCACACAGTAGCCAGTGACAGCATTTAGCTGATGATGCCCCTCCACACAGCAGCCAGTGACAGCATTTGGCTGATGATGCCCCTCCACACAGCAGCCAGTGACAGCATTTAGCTGATGATGCCCCTCCACACAGCAGCCAGTGACAGCATTTGGCTGATGATGCCCCTCCACACAGCAGCCAGTGACAGCATTTGGCTGATGATGCCTCTCCACACAGTAGCCAGTGACAGCATTTAGCTGATGATGCCCCTCCACACAGCAGCCAGTGACAGCATTTGGCTGATGATGCCCCTCCACACACTAGCCAGTGACAGCATTTGGCTGATGATGCCCCTCCACACAGTAGTCAGTGACAGCATTTGGCTGATGATGCCCCTCCACACAGTAGTCAGTGACAGCATTTGGCTGATGATGCCTCTCCACACAGCAGCCAGTGACAGCATTTGGCTGATGATGCCCCTCCACACAGTAGTCAGTGACAGCATTTGGCTGATGATGCCTCTCCACACAGTAGTCAGTGACAGCATTTGGCTGATGATGCCCCTCCACACACTAGTCAGTGACAGCATTTGGCTGATGATGCCTCTCCACACAGTAGTCAGTGACAGCATTTGGCTGATGATGCCCCTCCACACACTAGTCAGTGACAGCATTTGGCTGATGATGCCTCTCCACACAGTAGTCAGTGACAGCATTTGGCTGATGATGCCTCTCCACACAGTAGTCAGTGACAGCATTTGGCTGATGATGCCTCTCCACACAGTAGCCAGTGACAGCATTTGGCTGATGATGCCTCTCCACACAGTAGCCAGTGACAGCATTTGGCTGATGATGCCTCTCCACACAGTAGCCAGTGACAGCATTTGGCTGATGATGCCTCTCCACACAGTAGCCAGTGACAGCATTTGGCTGATGATGCCTCTCCACACAGTAGCCAGTGACAGCATTTGGCTGATGATGCCTCTCCACACAGTAGCCAGTGACAGCATTTGGCTGATGATGCCCCTCCACACAGTAGCCAGTGACAGCATTTGGCTGATGATGCCTCTCCACACAGTAGCCAGTGACAGCATTTGGCTGATGATGCCTCTCCACACAGTAGCCAGTGACAGCATTTGGCTGATGATGCCTCTCCACACAGTAGCCAGTAACAGCATTTGGCTGATGATGCCCCTCCACACACTAGTCAGTGACAGCATTTGGCTGATGATGCCCCTCCACACAGTAGCCAGTGACAGCATTTGGGCCTATTATAAAAATCACCATAGCGCTGGTGGAATTCATGAAAATGATCCTCAACAAAATACAGTCTTTACCAATAACAACCTACACTATATCCCCAACCACAAAGGTCCACCAAGTTTGGGGTATTTTGATATTGCCCCCCCAAATAACAAAAACTGTGCAATAGAGACAGGAAAACTTTGCTTCACAGCCTTAGCTATTTGGCACATATTGAATGTGGAAGAATGTGAGGGTGTTTGCCAGTGTCATTCTAAACTTTGTTAAAAAAACATGTGGTTTTTGTATTGTCTAAAATTATTCAAATGGTTTCAGTGCCCTCTTATTATGTTAATGGCAGTAAGGAACATTTCTTTATGGACTCTCGGCTCCATTGTGTCCTGCAACTGTGAAAGACCATGGTCAAACCGAACCCCCTCCACCCCATACCTCCATCACACCACTACCACGACACAACCTACAGGCCTCCTCTCTCCTCCTCACCCCACCTCTACTGTGACAAAAAAAATATTTATTTTTAAAGTCCACAGGCTTAATTCCACACTGAGAAAATAAAGAAATGCACTTTTGGAGACTCGCTGGGCATTTGGAAGTTGGGAGTTGGCCGTTGAGGGGAGAGAAAGGGGGACATAGAGGGGACTGAGCTGTTGGGACAAGAAGAGGGGGTGTGTTAGGGGTACGAATAGGGGGAGACCGGGGGAGAGGTGCATGTCTCAGACACAATAATACTATTCATAGGGCTCAGACATGGGTGTTAACTCCCCTCTGCCAGGACACAATGGGGCTCCCCGACATTCAGACAGCCTTGGTGATATTGTTAGTTCAGGGCTGCATTCCCCCGGCCGCGGGATGAAGCGGACGCATTGTGCCGGGCCGGCAGGATGGATGGAGGGAGGCTTGAGAGGCAAAGAAAGAAAGAACAGGGCGTTTGTCTATCTGTCAGCTCTGAAGGAGAGGGCAGAGGCAGAGGGGAGGGGTACATGGGGAATGGGGGGGGTACAGGGGGAGCTTTCGCCCCATGGCATTGGACTTGTGTTTAGAAATCATGCTATAAATATTATTGAAGCAGCCAAGTGCAGAACTAAAGACCCGTGGAAAGAAGGGGGTGGGGAAACAGAAGGAACATAGCGATGAAGGCATGACGCTTTTTCCTAAGAAAGGGGGCTTTGACATGTGGTTTGCATATCGCTATAGTGTTTAGACACATTTTGTTACCGCCTTGCCTTGGTAGAGGGAGACCGAATGAGAGAGAGGGAGTG
The DNA here is from genome assembly GCF_021184085.1 of Oncorhynchus gorbuscha. NCBI lineage: Eukaryota > Metazoa > Chordata > Actinopteri > Salmoniformes > Salmonidae > Oncorhynchus > Oncorhynchus gorbuscha. Next base: position 39,739,080 of record NC_060187.1, read on the forward strand.
TGAGAAAGAAGGGGGTAGAGAGAGAGGGAGTGAGAGAAATAAGGGGATAGAGAGAGAGGGAGTGAGAGAAAGAAGGGGGTAGAGAGAGAGGGAGTGAGACTAAGAAGGGGGTAGAGAGAGAGGGAGTGAGAGAAAGAAGTGGATAGAGAGAGAAGGAGTGAGACTAAGAAGGGGGTAGAGAGAGATGGAGTGAGAGAAAGAAGGGGATAGAGAGAGAGGGAGTGAGAGAGAGAAAGAAGGGGGTAGAGAGAGGGAGTGAGAGAAAGAAGGGGATAGAGAGAGAGGGAGTGAGACTAAGAAGGGGGTAGAGAGAGAGGGAGTGAGAGAAAGAAGTGGATAGAGAGAGAAGGAGTGAGACTAAGAAGGGGGTAGAGAGAGATGGAGTGAGAGAAAGAAGGGGATAGAGAGAGAGGGAGTGAGAGAGAGAAAGAAGGGGGTAGAGAAAGAGGGAGTGAGAGAAAGAAGGGGATAGAGAGAGAGGGAGTGAGAGAAAGAAGGGAATAGAGAGAGAGGGAGTGAGAGAAAGAAGGGGATAGAGAGAGAGGGAGTGAGAGAGAGAAAGAAGGGGATAGAGAGAGGGAGTGAGAGAAAGAAAGAAGAGGATAGAGAGAGAGGTAGTGAGAGAAAGAAAGAAGAGGATAGAGAGAGAGGGAGTGAGAGAAAGAAAGAAGGGGATAGAGAGAGAGGGAGTGAGAGAAAGAAAGAAGAGGATAGAGAGAGAGGGAGTGAGAGAAAGAAAGAAGAGGATAGAGAGAGAGGGAGTGAGAGAAAGAAAGAAGGGGATAGAGAGAGAGGGAGTGAGAGAGAGAAAGAAGGGGATAGAGAGAGAGGGAGTGAGAGAAAGAAGGGGATAGAGAGAGAGGGAGTGAGAGAAAGAAAGAAGAGGATAGAGAGAGAGGGAGTGAGAGAAAGAAAGAAGAGGATAGAGAGAGAGGGAGTGAGAGAAAGAAAGAAGGGGATAGAGAGAGAGGGAGTGAGACTAAGAAGGGGGTAGAGAGAGAGGGAGTGAGAGAAAGAAGTGGATAGAGAGAGAAGGAGTGAGACTAAGAAGGGGGTAGAGAGAGATGGAGTGAGAGAAAGAAGGGGATAGAGAGAGAGGGAGTGAGAGAGAGAAAGAAGGGGGTAGAGAAAGAGGGAGTGAGAGAAAGAAGGGGATAGAGAGAGAGGGAGTGAGAGAAAGAAGGGAATAGAGAGAGAGGGAGTGAGAGAAAGAAGGGGATAGAGAGAGAGGGAGTGAGAGAGAGAAAGAAGGGGATAGAGAGAGGGAGTGAGAGAAAGAAAGAAGAGGATAGAGAGAGAGGGAGTGAGAGAAAGAAAGAAGAGGATAGAGAGAGAGGGAGTGAGAGAAAGAAAGAAGGGGATAGAGAGAGAGGGAGTGAGAGAAAGAAAGAAGAGGATAGAGAGAGAGGGAGTGAGAGAAAGAAATAAGAGGATAGAGAGAGAGGGAGTGAGAGAAAGAAAGAAGGGGATAGAGAGAGAGGGAGTGAGAGAGAGAAAGAAGGGGATAGAGAGAGAGGGAGTGAGAGAAAGAAGGGGATAGAGAGAGAGGGAGTGAGAGAAAGAAAGAAGAGGATAGAGAGAGAGGGAGTGAGAGAAAGAAAGAAGAGGATAGAGAGAGAGGGAGTGAGAGAAAGAAAGAAGGGGATAGAGAGAGAGGGAGTGAGAGAAAGAAGTGGATAGAGAGAGAAGGAGTGAGACTAAGAAGGGGGTAGAGAGAGATGGAGTGAGAGAAAGAAGGGGATAGAGAGAGAGGGAGTGAGAGAGAGAAAGAAGGGGGTAGAGAAAGAGGGAGTGAGAGAAAGAAGGGAATAGAGAGAGAGGGAGTGAGAGAAAGAAGGGAATAGAGAGAGAGGGAGTGAGAGAAAGAAGGGGATAGAGAGAGAGGGAGTGAGAGAGAGAAAGAAGGGGATAGAGAGAGGGAGTGAGAGAAAGAAAGAAGAGGATAGAGAGAGAGGGAGTGAGAGAAAGAAAGAAGAGGATAGAGAGAGAGGGAGTGAGAGAAAGAAAGAAGGGGATAGAGAGAGAGGGAGTGAGAGAAAGAAAGAAGAGGATAGAGAGAGAGGGAGTGAGAGAAAGAAAGAAGAGGATAGAGAGAGAGGGAGTGAGAGAAAGAAAGAAGGGGATAGAGAGAGAGGGAGTGAGAGAGAGAAAGAAGGGGATAGAGAGAGAGGGAGTGAGAGAAAGAAGGGGATAGAGAGAGAGGGAGTGAGAGAAAGAAAGAAGAGGATAGAGAGAGAGGGAGTGAGAGAAAGAAAGAAGAGGATAGAGAGAGAGGGAGTGAGAGAAAGAAAGAAGGGGATAGAGAGAGAGGGAGTGAGAGAGAGAAAGAAGGGGATAGAGAGAGAGGGAGTGAGAGAAAGAAAGAAGAGGATAGAGAGAGAGGGAGTGAGAGAAAGAAAGAAGGGGATAGAGAGAGAGGGAGTGAGAGAGAGAAAGAAGGGGATAGAGAGAGCGGGAGTGAGAGAAAGAAAGAAGAGGATAGAGAGAGAGGGAGTGAGAGAAAGAAGGGGATAGAGAGAGAGGGAGTGAGAGAAAGAAAGAAGGGGATAGAGAGAGAGGGAGTGAGAGAAAGAAAGAAGAGGATAGAGAGAGAGGGAGTGAGAGAAAGATAGAAGAGAATAGAGAGAGAGGGAGTGAGAGAAAGAAAGAAGAGGATAGAGAGAGAGGGAGTGAGAGAAAGAAAGAAGAGGATAGAGAGAGAGGGAGTGAGAAAAAGAAAGAAGAGGATAGAGAGAGAGGGAGTGAGTGAGAGAAAGAAAGAAGAGGATAGAGAGAGAAGGAGTGAGAGAAAGAAGAGGATAGAGAGAGAGGGAGTGAGAGAAAGAAAGAAGAGGATAGAGAGTGAGAGAAAGAAAGAAGAGGATAGAGAGAGAGGGAGTGAGAGAAAGAAAGAAGAGGATAGAGAGAGAGGGAGTGAGAGAAAGAAAGAAGAGGATAGAGAGAGAGGGAGTGAGAGAAAGAAGAGGATAGAGAGAGAGGGAGTGAGAGAAAGAAGAGGATAGAGAGAGAGGGAGTGAGAGAAAGAAAGAAGAGGATAGAGAGAGAGGGAGTGAGAGAAAGAAGAGGATAGAGAGAGAGGGAGTGAGAGAAAGAAGAGGATAGAGAGAGAGGGAGTGAGAGAAAGATAGAAGAGGATAGAGAGAGAGGGAGTGAGAGAAAGAAGAGGATAGAGAGAGAGTGAGTGAGAGAAAGAAGAGGATAGAGAGAGAGGGAGTGAGAGAAAGATAGAAGAGGATAGAGAGAGAGGGAGTGAGAGAAAGAAGAGGATAGAGAGAGAGGGAGTGAGAGAAAGAAAGAAGAGGATAGAGAGAGAGGGAGTGAGAGAAAGAAAGAAGAGGATAGAGAGAGAGGGAGTGAGAGAAAGAAAGAAGAGGATAGAGAGAGAGGGAGTGAGAGAAAGATAGAAGAGGATAGAGAGAGAGGGAGTGAGAGAAAGAAGAGGATAGAGAGAGAGGGAGTGAGAGAAAGAAAGAAGAGGATAGAGAGAGAGGGAGTGAGAGAAAGAAAGAAGAGGATAGAGAGAGAGGGAGTGAGAGAAAGATAGAAGAGGATAGAGAGAGAGGGAGTGAGAGAAAGAAAGAAGAGGATAGAGAGAGAGGGAGTGAGAGAAAGAAAGAAGAGAATAGAGAGAGAGGGAGTGACAGAAAGAAAGAAGAGGATAGAGAGAGAGGGAGTGAGAGAAAGAAAGAAGAGGATAGAGAGAGAGGGAGTGAGAGAAAGAAGAGGATAGAGAGAGAGGGAGTGAGAGAGAGAGAGAAAGAAGAGGATAGAGAGAGAGGGAGTGAGAGAAAGAAGAGGATAGAGAGAGAGGGAGTGAGAGAAAGAAGAGGATAGAGAGAGAGGGAGTGAGAGAAAGAAAGAAGAGGATAGAGAGAGAGGGAGTGAGAGAAAGAAAGAAGAGAATAGAGAGAGAGGGAGTGACAGAAAGAAAGAAGAGGATAGAGAGAGAGGGAGTGAGAGAAAGAAAGAAGAGGATAGAGAGAGAGGGAGTGAGAGAAAGAAGAGGATAGAGAGAGAGGGAGTGAGAGAGAGAAAGAAGAGGATAGAGAGAGAGGGAGTGAGAGAAAGAAAGAAGAGGATAGAGAGAGAGGGAGTGAGAGAGAGAAGAGGATAGAGAGAGAGGGAGTGAGAGAGAGAAAGAAGAGGATAGAGAGAGAGGGAGTGAGAGAAAGAAGAGGATAGAGAGAGAGGGAGTGAGAGAGAGAAAGAAGAGGATAGAGAGAGAGGGAGTGAGAGAAAGAAAGAAGAGGATAGAGAGAGAGGGAGTGAGAGAAAGAAAGAAGAGGATAGAGAGAGAGGGAGTGAGAGAAAGAAAGAAGAGGATAGAGAGAGAGGGAGTGAGAGAAAGAAAGAAGAGGATAGAGAGAGAGGGAGTGAGAGAGAGAAAGAAGAGGATAGAGAGAGAGGGAGTGAGAGAAAGAAAGAAGAGGATAGAGAGAGAGGGAGTGAGAGAGAGAAGAGGATAGAGAGAGAGGGAGTGAGAGAGAGAAAGAAGAGGATAGAGAGAGAGGGAGTGAGAGAAAGAAGAGGATAGAGAGAGAGGGAGTGAGAGAGAGAAAGAAGAGGATAGAGAGAGAGGGAGTGAGAGAAAGAAAGAAGAGGATAGAGAGAGAGGGAGTGAGAGAGAGAAGAGGATAGAGAGAGGGGGAGTGAGAGAGAGAAAGAAGAGGATAGAGAGAGAGGGAGTGAGAGAAAGAAAGAAGAGGATAGAGAGAGAGGGAGTGAGAGAGAGAAGAGGATAGAGAGAGAGGGAGTGAGAGAGAGAAAGAAGAGGATAGAGAGAGAGGGAGTGAGAGAAAGAAGAGGATAGAGAGAGAGGGAGTGAGAGAGAGAAAGAAGAGGATAGAGAGAGAGGGAGTGAGAGAAAGAAAGAAGAGGATAGAGAGAGAGGGAGTGAGAGAGAGAAGAGGATAGAGAGAGGGGGAGTGAGAGAGAGAAAGAAGAGGATAGAGAGAGAGGGAGTGAGAGAAAGAAAGAAGAGGATAGAGAGAGAGGGAGTGAGAGAGAGAAGAGGATAGAGAGAGAGGGAGTGAGAGAGAGAAAGAAGAGGATAGAGAGAGAGGGAGTGAGAGAAAGAAGAGGATAGAGAGAGAGGGAGTGAGAGAGAGAAAGAAGAGGATAGAGAGAGAGGGAGTGAGAGAGAGATAGAGAGAGAGAGGTGAAATGTAGCTGCAGCGGTTGCCGCGTGTTTTGACACAGGGCTGAGGTGACGATGTCCAAATGTCCAACTACCGCGAGACATACTTTCCTCCAGCTCAGTAGATACCCAACGTTTCCTCCCCAATCCACGGCTACTATATGAACCCAGAACTGAGACAATACCAAGAGAGTGGAGAGGAGTGATAGTGACAGGTGATAGTGACAGGAGACGACAGTGACAGGAGTGACAGTGACAGGTGTGTATGAGAGTGTGATAGCAGCACAGTGGGCATGGCAGAGAGAGCGCTGTGACTAGGAGATCCCGTTTAAAGAAACATGGAACAGATACACACTTTGCTAGCCTCGCTATGATAACACACACACACACACACAGAATATGAGCGTGAAAGCGGAAGAGGCTCAGGAGTGAATGATGAGATATGTCATGTGCATATGACACATCTTTCTGTCAATGCTCATGTTTTTTGAAGAGACCATTGTGTTTGAGTAACTAAATCACTGAGGATTCAAATAGCAATGACAATGCATTTATATGAGGTCAATCGGAAAGATCAAAAATCAACCTTTGATTCAAAACCTCAGAATTCCAAGAGATGGAATCACGAAGGATGGCAGTGTGTGAATGTGTGGTAGAAGTGATGTCACTATAAAAAGGGACATGGATCGTAACGCGCATGCGGACACACACATTAGATATCTGCACACTATATATATCCAGCTTTTATGAACAGTACTTTGTTTGTTTCCCCTCTGGTAAACTCTGACCAGTGGTTCCCATGGCAACCTTGCCTCCTCTCTCCCTGAGTGTGTGTGTGTGTGTGTGTGTGTGTGTGTGTGTGTGTGTGTGTGTGTGTGTGTGTGTGTGTGTGTGTGTGTGTGTGTGTGTGTGTGTGTGTGTGTGTGTGTGTGTGTGTGTGTGTGTGTGTGTGTGTGTGTGTGTGTGTGTGTGTGTGTGTGTGTGTGTGTGTGTGTGTGTGTGTGTGTGTGTGTGTGTGAGAGAGAGAGAGAGAGAGAGAGAGAGAGAGAGAGAGAGAGAGAGAGAGAGATGAACAGGGGATCGTGGAAGGCTAGCAGGGAGTGGGGGCTGTTCCGCAAGAGCTTAAGAGCTAAGTATCTCAGATGAACTGTGTAAATGTACATGTGTGTGTATTTACATACCTATGCACAGCCTACATCAAAATGAAGGTGAACATGTATAAATGTTTCTTCCTCATTACTACAGAACTGCTATTACTAATACTACTTGTGACACAAGCTCACATGATTAGTAAATTCTTGAAATAATGTTTTTTTTTATGTTGATATTTCAAACATTAATATATGCTTGAGCCTAAAGGATAATCCCTGGAAAGCTCCTTATTCCACCATCACTAGTGCCTGGAACTTACATCCAAACGCAGCCACACAATGTACAATGCCACCTCCATGGGTATCTCAGTCAGTGAGTAGATAAACAGGCCTTTGATGAGACAGAGACCACTCTCAGGGTGTTATTTGTGGCTGGGGATCTCAAATAGAGCACTACTTTTGACCAGAGTCTAAACCCAGGCCTGGTCTGGGGGCCAGGGGGTTTGATGAGGAGGTGTTGGGCCAGGCCGGGCATTGCAGAGTTGGGCTCTTGTTAGGGGGGCCAATGCCCTTCAGTGGTGAAGGGGGACCAGGTCTTTGTCCCGGTGGAGGGGATTACACCGGCGGGACAGCCCAGACAATGTCTCCCCTCCTGGGAGGGCTGGGTCAACCCGCTCCCCACCAATGACGGGGGCAGTCAACTGCTCACTGACTCAATTAAACACAGAGAGAGAGAGAGAGAGAGAGAGAGAGAGAGAGAGAGAGAGAGAGAGAGAGAGAGAGAGAGAGAGAGAGAGAGAGAGAGAGAGAGAGAGAGAGAGAGAGAGAGAGAGAGAGAGAGGAGGAAAGGGAGAGAAGGAGGATAAGAACGGAGGAGAGAGAATGAGAGAGAGGGATGAGCAGCATGGGGTGATACTTAACGAGGGGTAGAGGGTAACAGAGAGGGGAAAGGGGAGGAGAGGATGGAGGGGTTTTAGTCGGAGATTAGGGAGGAGTAGATGAAAGGATCAGGTGTGAGGGACAGCAGGAGGGAAAAGAGGAGCGAAGGGTGAGAGAGACCAGTGGCTCAAAGAACAAGAGGACAAATAAAGGAGTAGAGAGAGAAAAGAGGGGAATGGTGAGCTAGGTGAGGATGACCCTGAAGGTACTGGAGGTAAAGTGTGTGAGCCGAAGGCCTTTCTTCATGCACTTCAAAATCAAAGTCCTCTCATTATGCCAACGCACACCCGCCCATTCAAATCCAATGACAAATGCACCAGATAATTCCATTAGGGGGTACTTTTATAGAGGATATTTAGGGGACAGTTAAGGAATCCAGGTAACATAGCACAACAAGGGCACAGACAGATATGGCTCTGCAACACTTAACAGGGATTTGGCAGCCCAGTTGATTGAACATGCCAAATCCCATTTGTCAGAGGGGTGCACGCGTTTGTATCGACACGCTGTAACCTTGTGGCTCCACAGAAAGAGACCTCAGGTGTGTGTGCTGCTAGCAGGCACACAGGCAGGCAGGAGAGGATGGGTGGGTGTGGGTTCCTTCTCTCTCTCCTACCCTCTTTTTCTCTGCCGGCCGCAGTGGAGGGAGCCCCCCCCCCCCTCCTCCCTACATCCCCAGTGGTAGGGCTGCCAGACAGGAGTGCTCAGCAGCTCTCCGACCGTTATTGATCCTGAGAGCGAGCGGACCGGGGAGCTCCTCTCTCGCTCTCCACAACTTTTCCCTGCTCTCCCCTCACTTCATTTATCAAAGTTAAGGAACTCTTCTAAAAAAAGGAAGAGGTGGTCGCCAGGATCTTATCTGACTTCACGAAAGAAATCACCCCTGGGCACTCCAGAAAAAGAGGAGGATGCTCTTATCGGTAGAGAGTAGATACCCTCTATACAAGCACCATGCAATCACAGCCAGACAGCCAACCCACCAATCAGCTGACCAACCCACTCAGAGGCAGTAGAAATAGAAATAGCAGGTCCAGGAGCACCACATGAAGTGATGGAGTGACGGGGGGGAGAAGAATCCTAGAACATGTATTACTGTACCTGTTCCTGCCAGTCCAAATCTGCAGTGAAATAACACTGTAGGGAAAATGAATGACCAGGATATCAGATGCGTGAGTTACCACAGGAAACCTTATTCGCAGCCCCATGCTTTTAGGCTTCAGTTCGACATGCGTTTCAACCAATAAGAGGCTAGAATGCAGTGTCCCTTCTCTGAAAGGACTGGAAGTGGTTCTACAGTGGAGTACATCTCTGGCTCCATTGTTGCTGCTTCTCTCTGCACATAAAAGGCCGGGGGAGCCCAGGCAACAGGAAACTGCACTCCTGGCTGAGTCCTGCCGCCTCTCGCCAAATGAACAGGCTATACGTTCCTGCCTCTTTGTGCTGGGTAATTGCCACAATGCATTTTCTCGTCCAGCTAATTACGTGAGTCCCTCCTATGTCCTGTTCCTCTCCAGCACCATTTGAGTGAGAGGAAAAGGGGCTGGGAGAGGGTCGTCAGGACTGGTGTCTGTGTCCCTCTGGTTGTTTACAGGGACAATAGCGGCCTGTTGTCTCAGCAATCAGGGGACATGTGGAATAAAAAAAGAGGGTAAACAGGGTGGAGGGGGGAGCGGATTGACTGACACTAGGGAGTCTACTGGCACACTGCTACTAAAGGGACAATAAGGCAAAACAACATAGCTGTGGTCATTGTTTAATGTTGGAGGACGGAGATTTTAGAAAATGATAGGAGTCAGTATATACCTTGAAAACAGTCAAATCAGACCACTTTACAATCTGATCTGCGCAACATTGATTTTCATACCATTCAATTACAGCTATTTGTTTAACTAGTCTAGTCAAGAAACTGACTTCACTAAATGTGCTCTTAACACAATACAGGCCTTTATTATAACACAGGAAAGAGGTGGTCTTTTTTTCAGTTGCTCACACCATTCAATATCCGTGCTTGGTGATCAGTGAGTCTGTGAGTAACACAACTAGCCTAGGTTATTGGGGACATAGATCAGCAGTCTAATTTAAATTCCACTTTCTAGGAGAGTTGCTATGTGTGTTTCCCCATCGCCCCCTCTCTTTCCATTGTCTAAAGGGCTGCAGCAGTCTTTCACCCCTTAGACCAGGGCTGGACTGTCTGTCTGAGTCTCTACTCCACTCCAGGGCTAGCCGCTAGACACATGCACCCCTCAACCCCCCAGCCTCCCTAGGCCCCCAGCCCAATCTGAGCCCTTTTCCTTCCCACAGTCAAGTTCCTGCCAAGGCCTTGACAGACAGGGTGACATCACAACCGAGAGGCAGGCAGGGGGTCGCCTCAGCACCCTGGACAACACAATACAGGGCATCTGGCGGGGAGGGGGGGGGGGGGGGCACAAAGCATTTACATCCCCCAGAATATGATTATAGTTTATATAGAGGTTGAGACATAAATGTGAGAGCTAAAGAAATAGGAGCAAAACAGATTAGGAATCAGAGAATGATTCAGTGGTGGTAGGAGAGGATGCCAGTCTGTCAAGACTACAGAGGATAAAAAAACAGTTTTGGTGAGGTTTAGTGCTGAACAGAAAAATAACAACAGATGATTCTTATCAAAAGTTATGAAGAAACTGAGCAAAAGTGTCTTCATTTTTTTGTTTCATATCCGATACGAATTGCATCTCTCACTTCTAACGTATTGACCAATTGATGGTCATCGGACGATGAGGAGAGCAGGTGTCTTGGTGTGTCCTATTTCAGGGCTGTATGCGTCTGTGTGTCTACTCACAGACAGCTTGTTAATTTGGAGAATCTAAGACTGTTGGTCTAGAACTAGACAATGGCTCCAATGTGATAGAAATTAGTGTCAGGGTGCACTCTGTACCCCCCTTCTCTGTCTGCTGGTGTCTGTGTGTGTGCGTACGAGTGTGTATCTGCTCTGTGTGCACACATAAACTAAATGAGCTGTGTGTATGCATTGTATAAGTACACAGGCCCAGTGTATATATTAGCAATGTGACTTGACCCTGGCTGCCTGAGCCAATGTTTTGCGATGCACTGGGCGTGGGAAAAAGGGGAGACCTCTTTTCACAGATGCTCTGGCCGTTGCATTGAACCAATGGAGGCCTGGACACCCTGCGCCCCCCCCCCCCACCCCCACCCCTTTCCTATTCAGTCCGCAGCCTGCTGCCTTTTCAGAGAATAGGCAGCAGGCTCCCCCTCTTCCTAAACCCCCCTTAATAAATGCACCTCACCATTCAGCCCCACGGTTTGTATAGAAATGCTGCCAGAGGCCTACTCGGCGTGTAGAGCATGCCGTTTTCCAGCTGAGAGAGAGAGAAAAAACAATCTTCTACATCTCCCTCAGCCACTGGGAAAGCTAGAGCTCCTTGACCCTGCCCGGCTCTTCACATCCACACCCACCGCCAGCCACTCAGTTTTGATACTTCTCCTTACTGTCATTAGCCATCATTTTCTTTGAAGAGAACAGAACTCTCTCTCTCTCTCCCATTCTCCCTCACTCTCTCCCTCCCTCAGCAGCAGCCAACCCTGCTGCAGACAGACTTTAATTTATGTTAACATACGCCACTACTCCCCATATAGTCGCCTGCTACCCCGCCCTCACTTCACTCCATTCACTGAATTCATTTGAAGAGATTTATTTCCTATCAAGCCGTATAATGTGGAGGGTATAATTTAAATCAACTTTTAAGAACAGCCCAGCAGAGCAGTTTATGCAACAAATATGTAAAGCTTGGGAACATCTTCTGCAAACAGTGGGCTTTCAAGCGGATGTTAACTTTGAGAACCATGGGTATTTGAGATTAGCTGCTAGTGCTAAAACTCAGCTCAATCTCCTTCTACCCATAACACCATGCAATATTTGTTTTGGATACCATCATGAATGTACGTCTGAATAACAGGAACAAAATAGGACAAACTACTTTATCTTAAATAGTGTAATTGTGGCATTCCAGGTTAACAACATGTGAGTACTATTTCAGGTTGCAGTTAGAGATTGCTGGTGGGCATATCAGACTGTCTCTATACCTGCTGATGGTCTAACCGTGTTGAGGAAGTAAAATAAGTGCTCTGAGTGAGAAGGGCTTGTTCCACAGAACCAGAAAGGACTCCATCTCCTCTGTCCAACATGCCATGACGTTGTAGAGCATGGCTGAATTGGGTTGGGGGTGGAGGGATGGAGAGGAGGAGAGGGGGGCTGAAAGAGGAGATATGGTTCGCTGGATCTGAGGCACTGTAAATGAGAGGATTACCGCTTCCCTCCTGGAGCTTATCCATAAACATAAGAGAGAGTGGTTGGGTGTGGAAACGCTGCTATGTGTAAAATCACAAATCCTTGGCCTACTCCTCTTCCTACGTACAATTGTAACAAAGACACATATGGAGACATGTGCCGTAAAGGCTATATAAGGCAAGTAGAGTGATGTGCACGTGTACTTACATGGCTGTACGCTAGCTAGCTAATTGTAGCTATATCAATGCACATTGTCTCTACTTCAAATGTACTGAAGTTTTGCCCGCGCTTTTAGCCCCCGAGCATCTTTTAAACCAAAGCAGGTCTTCATCGATCTATCTATTTTGCAAATATGATATTGACTCCATATGCTATGACACGGGCAGTTCCATTGAGTTGCGGCAGCGGAGCGAGGTTGAGAGGTGGTCGGATAGTATGGATGGTAGCCCACAGGCTCTGAAAACGTTCCTCTGATCTTCTGTGTCTGATTCTAAAATGCAAGTCTTTCTATGGGCAATGCTGATATAGAACCCAGACCCATGTCATAGAATGGGACTAGGGCCTGGAGGAAAAACGCATTTCTCTTTCCTCTGATGAAGAACTTTACTTCTCTGTGGACGAGCTCCATCTCTCCTGCCTCTGTCTACTCTGTTCTCTCCAGGAGGGTTAGCTGTGCTCAGTGGCTCCCTGCCATTTACTGACCTGTTAGCTGTTAGCATGCTGTGGCAAATCTCAGGGCTATCACTCAAAACTAGGAAGTGAACAGGGGGAAAGTATATAGAGTGACTCACATAAGTAGCTGGTCCTATTTCTATCCATCCACTGGTGCATGGAGCGTAGTATAAAATATAATCTTTGTAGTACATTTCAAGGGCAAAGGTCAACATATTTTCCTCTAACAAATTGTGCCTCACAAGGACTATCACTTCAAGTCAAGATATTAGCAATTATACGTGTATATGACAGCTGAGCAGCCATGTCTCTACGTAAAGTGTAAAATAATTAAGTGTTGTCTAATATGATACTGAATATTAAATACCACCACACAAAAAGCCTCACAGAGGTCTGCTGAGGGAATTGATTACTTTCGTTTTCACCAATGAAACATCTCATGACTTTTACAATCACAGTGGAAAAACATACACACTACTCCATCCCATCCTGGAGCGACTCCAACGCTACTCACAGAGGCTGAGCCCAGCGTGGGAGAGAGGAAAAGTACTCATTTCTTTTTCAATCTGTGTTTCACAATGCATGTGTGCCTGGAGAATTGCTGCTAAAGTTCACATAGGGAGGGAGGTGACTGAACCCCCGTCTTGCAAAAAAAAACTCACCAGAGTAAAAACAGAGAGAGAGAGAGAGAGAGAGAGAGAGAGAGAGAGAGAGAGAGAGAGAGAGAGAGAGAGAGAGAGAGAGAGAGAGAGAGAGAGAGAGAGAGAGAGAGAGAGAGAGAGAGAGAGAGAGAGAGAGAGAAAGAAAGAAAAGAAAGAAAGAAAGAAAGAAAGAAAGAAAGAAAGAAAGAAAGAAAGAAAGAAAGAAAGAAAGAAAGAAGGAATAAAATAAGTGCCATTGAACTCTGACTTGAGATTGTGCTGTTAGGGACAGAGAGAGGGAGAGGGGGTGTGTGTGTTTGGGAGAGGGGGGGCAGAAGTGGGTTAGGGAGAGGGTTTTAGGAGGAGGCATGGCTTGGGCTGAGGGGAGGAGGGAGGGGGGGCAGTGGGGGAATTACAGGGGTGAGGGACTTAGCCACACTCGCAGCCTTTTCCACATGAGCACACCTTGCACACACACTCTGCCAAGGTCCCCCAAGTATCTTAAAGGGATAAGGAGCATGGACAAAGGAATTAAAATATAGATTACACAACCAGGCCACCCTACGCCTCATCTGCCAAAACTCAAGAATCAAACAAATTGGATGAGACATTTTAAAGAAGGGGTAAAAGTGAGAGAGGGTGGAGGAATGAGAGTGTAAAAAACCACACTCACAAAGTTGCCAGGGCTAAATGGATGAGGGCCTGGCATACAGTGTTTTCAGAAAGTATTCACACCACTTGACTTTTTCCACATTTTGTCATGTTACAGCCTGAATTCAAAAATTCACACACTACCCCAAGTAGAATTATATTTTAGAAATGTTAATAAATGAAGAAAAAATGAAGAAAAAATGAAATGTCTTGAGTCAATAAGTATTCAACACCTTAGCAAGTCTAAATATGTTCAGGAGTTTAAAAAAAGTGCTTAACAAGTCAGAAAATAAGTTGCATGGACTAACTATTTGTGCAATAATAGTGTTTAACATGATTTTTGAATGACTCATTCATCTCTGTACCCCACCTATACAATTTTCTGTAAGGTCCCACAGTCAAGAAGTGAATTTCAAACACAGATTCAACCACAAAGACCAAGGAGATTTTCCAATGCCTCACAAAGAAGGGCACCTACTGGTAGATTGGTAATTTAAAAAAACAGACATCCATTATCCCTTTGAGCGTGGTGAAGTTATTAATGACACTTTGGATGGTGTATCAATACATCCAGTCATTACAGAGATACAGGCGTCCTTCCTAACTCAGTTGCCGGAGAGGAAGGAAACCACTCTGGGATTTCACCATGAGGTCAATGGTAACTTTAAAACAGTTATAGTTTAGTGGCTGTGACAGGAGAAAACTGAGGATGGATCAACAACATTGTAGTTACTCCACAATATTAACCTAATTGACAGAGTGAAAAGAAAGAAGCCTGTACATAATAAAAATATTCCAAGACATGCATCCTGTTAGTAACAAGGCACTAAAGTAATACTAGGAGATGATTTCACCTTTCAGCAGGTCAATAAACTAAAACACAAGATCAAATCTACACTGGAGTTGCTTACCGAGAAGACAGTGAATTTTCCTGAGTGGCCGAGTTACAGTTTTGACTTAAGTCTGCTTGAAAATATATGGCAAGACCTGAAAATGGTTGTTTAGCAATGATCAACAAGAATTTTGAAAAGGACAATGGGCAAATGTTGCACAATCCAGGTGTGGAAAGCTCTTAAAGTCTTACCCAGAAAGACAGCTGTAAACACCGTCAAAGGTGATTCTAACATGTATTCTAACAACTCAGGGACTTGAATACTCATCTAATCAAGATATAGTGTTTTATAATTCATTAATGTTTTACAAATATTATACTTTATACCCAATTTCGTGGTATCCAATTTTTGTATTAGCTACTATCTTGTCTCATCACTGCAACTCCTGTACGGGCTCGGGAAAGACGAAGGTTGAAAGTCATGCGTCCTCCGATACACAACCCAACCAAGCCGCACTGCTTCTTAACACAGTGCGCATCCAACCCGGAAGCTAGCCGCACCAATGCGCCAGAGGAAACACTGTGCACCTGGCCACCTTGGCTAGCGCACACTGCGCCCAGCCCACCACAGGAGTCGCTGGTGCGCGATGAGACAAGGACACCCCTACCGACCAAGCCCTCCCTAACCCGGGTGACGCTAGGCCAATTGTGCGTCGCCCCACGGACCGACAGAGCCTGGGCGCGAACCCAGGGACTCTGACGGCACAGCTGGCACTGCAGTACAGCGCCCTTAACCACTGCGCCACCCGGGAGGCCATTACACAGTATTTTGTGTAGAGCGTTGACAAAAAAAATTAACAATTAAAGGGTTGTGAATATTTTCTGAAGGCAGTGTAAATATTGTTAATATGACTAAAATCATGGGAAATTGATGATGGCCAAACAAAAGTTATCCAAAACTAAATTAATCTGTAATCAGACAACAAAAATCAAGATGTCTCTTTTATTGTGAAGTTTCTGAGCTGAGATCGACCTCAGACTCTGGCCTAACTTAAACAATTGAATTTATGTCAGGAGTTAGCTGTACAGTCTTCAACATCTTCTGCCTCACTAGGTCTAAGAAGCATAAGGTCTGGTGTGTTTTAACTCTGCTAGCATTACAATTTGGTAATTTTCCAAATCCTACATACTATTTTTTTTCATGTGTCCATACAGTATTTGTTAAGACTAGTACAATTGTTGTTATTGTTTCTAAGAGACATTTTCTGACAGTGTGAAATGTTCCCACATGAATGAGAAGTACAAGGCCTCTTCAGAATATAAACTTTTCACCCCCCTCCCCCTCAAAAAATACAAATAAAACTCATTATGCATGCTAAGATAGCATTGTGGCTACTATTAGGACTCTCACCTGTTCTCCTTGTCCAGGCCCACACAGCTACTGATCTCTCTCACTCATTTATTTCTCTGCGTATTTTTGTTTTTCTGGCTTCAGAAGATGGTATATCTGTCCAAGGTCCTGCATCCTGCAAACACAGAAAATTCCATTGAGATGGTGATGCATGTAGTCGAATTTCTGCAGTAGTTGTTTTTGTATGACACAGCAGGCATGTTTTCAGGTCTTGAGGTGTCTGAATAAGGTGTATATTGTTTAGCAGTACTGGAGAGAGACCTTAGGGATTACACACGTATAATATAATGTCTCTGATGCCACACACACACACACACACACACACACACACTACAAAACAATAAATGACTTAATGACACTGAGCTTTCAGTCATCAGATGACCTAGCTCTTGAACATGGACTCCATGAGTAGCTATAGAAGACATCTTGAATAAATAATGTTTAATTACAGATTTTTCCACGTCAATATAGCCTCAATTGTACATACAGGACCAGTAATTATCTCCACTGCGTTGGTATAATGCAACCTAGTTATTATAAAATGTAATATACTATTTGTTAATGTAATAATAATAATAATGTGTACATTATTCTCAGAACAAAATAATAAAACATATTGAACGTTTAGAGAACAAGTCGCCTACTGAGATGTATGTGAAATTATAAGATTGTCTTCCACTACAGACCAAGACACAATTATTCACTTGTTGGACCCTTTACACTTACAGCCTCTGAAATATTAGACAAAATCAAATGTAGGCTACATCAAGTAACCAAATGCATATGCTATGGTTAGGTAACAACGAAAGTATCCGTTCGATGTAGTCCTACATTTCATGGAAACAATGGTAACTTGGTTTATCTGTCGCAAAAATATATACCGTCCTATATGCACATCGACGTTTCAAGTTAAAACATTACAATCGAACCATAATGTAGGCTACCGCAATATTGTAATGGAGGAAACAAGAAATGCCACATCTTCGACAGAGATGGAAATAGCGTTGAAAGTATAACAAGCAAAACAAGATTTAATGAGAATAATGCTGAAATATTGGCTATTTGCTTGAGTGAATTATAAACTATTTTCTCAGAACAACAGAATATTTGGGGAAATTTAAAAAGTAATCCACAACATTTGAACACTAAGCAACATCCAATTTAAACGGTATTACAGGCATATTCAGTGTGTTCTTTATCAGATAATGGATACCAGGATACTTCTCAATAGCCAATAGAAAAAGTATTCCCTTCAAACTAGCCATGATCAATTAAACTCTGAGAACTGATGCAACAAAACGAGGAGTTTGTGCAGCTTTAATATTGAATTCAAGCTGACCCGCGTGTTTCAAACTTTAGGCTACTTCACCCCCATCACAGTCACACGTTTAATTATGTCGAGAGCACGCTCGCCCACACTGTGCAACACACAACACATTCAATTTCGATAGGCATACTAAAATGGATGCTTACATTTACAGGTTCTTGTTTATTCAGAAAGATGCATGTTATAGTCTTATATTGTTGCATGCTACTGCAGGTCAGGTGTTCTACACGTTTTCGTGATAACCCAGGCCTAAAATTGGCCGAAGTGACATCAATTGTTCCATACTAGTAAAAATATTCTAATAACCTTTTCGATTTTATACAGTAAAATAAAATGTAGTAGCAGGTCTATGTAATGTGTGAAACATGGTTTAAGGGCCTCGTGACAATTTGCATTTGAGTTGAGGCACTAGGCTTTCAAGTTGGCCCTGTCATAGATATTTAAAAAAAATGGTCATCTTCAACCTTTCCATTCGACACAAGGTCCGCACACACAAGCTATGCACAGAGACACACACTGTTAGTTCCTATTGTTAATCCAACATAAAATGCTGAAAGATAACAATGCATCCAGCTTTCAAAAAATGTGGCACCGTCCTTAGCATTGCCAGTGGAACAGCATATCAGCCTTTCATTTGTTCCATTTTGTTGCATGGGTCAGAGGCTGTTGCTAAGCTACCAAACTCTGAATTCATAAGTTCATAGAGAAAAGTAATAGGTCATTTGCTTGCTTCTTGAGGTGAAAATAAAAACAAACATCGACTTTGTAAATTCATGATGGCACCAATGTGAACCTGTGGCTGATGTCAATCAGCAATGCAGACAATTAAAAAGGGGTATAATAATGATAATAATTAATAATTAAAACAAAACAAAAAATTACTTCCTATGAGTAAACTTACAGTACGAGGGTTTGAGGATAAACAAAATATAATGGACTCATTTCAGGGAATTCAGTTATTAGACAATTTTACTGAGTTTTTGCTTACATTCATCCTCTGACAGCTCATCGGGGAGTTGGTGATTACAGACAATAGGTAGTGTTTAAAAACAATTCAACCATTGGTATATTGAATATGCACATTGGATCCTTTTTGTATACCATGGGGAGAGAATAAACCAGAACAATATAGGATTTATTTGCTACACAGAACTATGATCCGGACATTGTTATGCAAACAATTAAGCACTATGGGTACATCCACAAACCCTTGAACATCCACCATCCACCCACCCTCACCAGCTAAAGAGTCCAGTATAGTATCATGTATGATGACACTATAGACCTACTGATAGTATCTACTGTATAGGTCTGTTTTGTCAAGATGGCGACATGGCTTTACATCCTAATGTAAAACCTAAAACAATGTTCAAACACGCCAAACAATAAGAGAATAAAAGCCGGCGGAGCATACATTCAGAGAGTCATCATATCTGCAAAAGGTAAACACACAGCAAGATACTGGACGTGGCCCCACCAAATGCATTGTGTTATCAGTGTCCTGTAAGGCTGCATATCAAACGTAGGCTAATAGACAAATTCCTCATCTACAACAGAGGTTAGAAATACACCTCATGTATACACAACCATCTTCCCCCTCCTTTCTGATTGGTCTCCAGCTATGTGTCTGGAACCCTCTCATCTACTCTCATATCTCTTTGTTTCTCCAGTGTAATCAAATGCAGCATGGATTTAGGGGAGTACAAATGTATTTTCATCTAGATTTCATCTCGGCTGCTTTATGCCAGGTGCCGAGACAGAGACAAGCCTCCATCTGCTGGGGGCCCTGGTGGCAGCCACTCAGACATACAAGACCATACAGACACATATTCATGTGGGGAAACCTCTAGCCATGCTCTCAGGCACACCACACACTGCATTTCAATCTCAAAGGAGCCCTGCCTAGATCCCTCATTTATTAGGCCTCAGCACTACATGAATTCCACTATGATTTGTCTGTGGGTGGTGCGGTGTGGGTTGTTTAGGCCTTAAATCACAGACTACTAAGGTGTCTGGGCTGGAACCAGGAAGGAAGCCGCATTAAACTGATAAGATGTAAATATGGTATTAAATGTAGAGGCGATTCAACGTACATGAGTTGGGTTGCGTCCAGAGAGGTATGCCGCTGAATGATTTATCATAAACGAATAGACACTGGAATAGACGGTTTATCTTAGTACCATTGGTAATGTGTAAATAGTGAGCTATTTTCAAATGTGTAATATTACAGACAAAGAATAACTGAATTTAAACCGCCCAAATTGGCATGATGTCCCATCAGCCTGCAATTTCAAAAAATAGACCAGAGCTTACATTGCCTATATTTTGGGTGACTTTGCTCATACCTGAAACAGTGCACAACGAACATACCAAAGCAGCAAAATCCATAAATCAGTATCCTAGAGCTAAACATAGTGAACACAAGAGTAACCTGTATCACACAGCCACATGTCAGAGTTCAACTTGAAGTGTTCCATGTAGAAAATATCATTCAAATCTGGGCCTACATGCTCAATGAACAACCCACAGCCTAATAAACAAAGGCCTGTAAAAGAGCCTGGAGTATCCTAGGTTACTCCCCAGCTATAACCACTGGGCCAAGCCCTGGGTTTACTGCAACAGGATGGGCCAGGCAGGTAGGCCTAGCTATAACCCTCTACTGTGGTGCAGTCTCCCTCCTCTCCTCTCCACCCCTGTACACGGCGACTAGGAGTGAATGAACGGCAGCCAAGGTAGCTAGCTTGTTACAAATTCAACAGGCCAATGTAAATCCCTTCTCACGACCAGGGAGTGCATGGGACTGGACTGGAGCATCAGTGAGATCGATGACGGACACTTGTCCATCCAAAAGAGGTTGACATAAATACGCCCTGCAATCGGCTCATCTCTCACCACCCAGCCAACCCTGGCCTTGGCGGCATTATCTGGCACTCACAATCACCTCCGATTCACTCAGCGGTCAACGTTGGGAGTCCGGAGAGCACTCACAAACTACCTGTCAATTATACACATTCCTCTGTGTATTTACTGCCATGCAAGCCTCACTGTTATGGCCATCCTTAATCAGATCAACAGCTGTCAGTGACAGTAACCAGCCTGTAAACAGTATATTGCCAAAGCAAAAGACACACAACTCAAAGTACAGTGAGTTACCCAATGATAAAGGTTGCTTTACCTTTATACGGTCATATTAACACATGTTTATGTGCCGCCCTTCCTCACCACACTTCCTAGAACATTCGGATTGGACCGCCCTGCATCTTGGTTTTAGTAGACCTACTTATGGGTCAGCGTCATCATAATGTGTAGAAGAATGCATGTTTCCTTGTCTGTACCCATCTGTAGGCTACATGGAGGGCTAGATGTTATCTCTGGAAGCAGGGCACACAGAAAACTGACATTTTGTTTTCTCCTCTGAGGGTCTGAGAGCCTTTTCTAATGAGAGCATCATACACAAGGCCACGGTTATGATGGTACAAACATCTTCACATTGTTCCTTCAGCCCAAATGAACATAGGCCTACCAGTTATTAGACTATACAGAATAATGCTGGCGATGACAATGTTTGGCAAGATGCAAACCAGCCTAATCCAACAGCAATGCAGCAGCAACACTGCCTCAGTGACCTCATTCCTGTGGGTTGAAATTAAAAGCAACTCTTTAATATGTCTAGGCATTCCACTGTGGCCCCTTATCATCAACTTTAAGACAGAAAATAAAAAGGGCATGCAGTCCGATTGCTCTCTGATCTGAGAGGCACAGCTGCTTGCCAACATACTGTAGCTACAGGCCAGCCATATGTGCATTAGGTCCGATTGTTATATTCCGATTGTTATAGTCTACTGCTCAGCAGGGCACGTGACTCACTAGACAGGACCAATCGGTTGAAACTGTTCTCTTTTACCGTTTCTTCTCACCCCCGGGTCATACACCGAACCCCAATTACATAATTAATTAAGTACACATCATGCAAAATCACTTCAATTAATCATCATTAGGCAACAGTATCCGCATATATAGATTCCGGGTACCACTGTCGCGACCACCCCTCATCTCCGATAGAAACGATTATGCGATTCTGTCCAATGTCTCCCCATACATTTCCTGGGAATGCCATTCCAGGCTATTAATCCGATTTGAGGCAACATTTATTACATCTTTACCCCCCGTGGAACAGCGGCGTTTTCCGGTGCTTTCAGCGGGCACAGCCTGCTTTTAGTTCCAGGGCTCGGTGCCTTTCTCCGACATCCCCCGGTCCAGATTCGCTTCGCTCCATTGGTGGTTCCTGAAGTCTGCAGAATTAGTTTATACATTCGGTTCTCTAGCTTTATGATATCACATAAACTCATACAGCTAGATAACCAAAGAGAGAAACTAACCCACGTCTCTTAAAGGGACCGCCGCGTGCCCGATGCTGCTTCAGTGCTTCTGTTGTGGTCACATGGAGCCATTACATTCGCTTGTATGCAGACGCGAGCTCTCGCTATCAAACACGCTCTGTCGCACGCACGCACACGCACACGCGCACACACACACTTGCATGCGTGCGTGCGAATGTAATAGGTTACGCTATAAGGCCCGGTTTCAAGAGCTTGCTTATGTATACCCGAATTTATTATTTATGACTGTAATATTACAATGTTTTGAATAGGCTGAAATGAGCGTGGTGGACATTGTACACAATATCATCATGCATAAACTAGCCGTCATCAGAGAAAAAGCCATGCTTCCCTACATGCACATGCTCCCGAAACTACCATCCCAAATTCAATTAGTTGTTCTTAATCATCTAGGCCTAGTACAGTATAGCCCCGCCTACAAGTCCTTCACACAGCAAAGGCTTAACTTTGAACTCACAAATGCCAAGCCATATCAACACGGACCATATCAACAGTACCAAGTCTGCAACAGAAACGTCATGGATAGGTAAAGGCCAGAAAGGCTTCTACATTATCCCTTAAATATCACAATGCAACCCAAACAACCACAGTCGTTTTAAATGCCAGCTCCAATCGACCAGTTCATACCATAGACTAGCTTCCATGTTGAGTAAATGACTAGAGAAAAGGATCTAACATGGCAAACTATGAAAGCATGAGCTGCAGCTTGCTGTAAGGACTACAAGTAAATGTCAACAACATACTTGACAGAGAGCAGCTTCAGTTCCCCTTTAAATGAACTGCATTAAAAGCACATGCTCTTGACAATTTGATCTTGAATGGATATTGAATTAAATGGAAAAGAGGACATGAATAGTAGACTATATTCAGGCATTGGCCCTGGATTCAATCAAATTCAAATAAATAAATGGAAACGTCTTGATAATATCTGAAAGTATCCACCGACTAATAGAAGTACTTTGTTCTATATGATGAAAGAGCAAATGTCTATTGATTTCTACACATAGCATCCACGAGTCTTTATACTGTACAGACTGTCCTTCATTTCCAACACTGTCTTGCTGATGATTCGTTTAAGAACACAAGGCCACGTCTGACACCACAACAATATAGGCTAATAAACAAGGCACATGCATTATTTTTTTTTAAATGTAATACTCACATTCAAATAATGATTACAACCCTCTGTTGTAGGGATTCATCTTTAGTAATCAAATGGCACACTAAAGGCTATATAGAGGCCTGCATAAACATTCCATGATGGCTCACATAGGCAAACAAGCAAATTCTGAATTCCCATTCAACTCCTGATACGAAGCCATTCTGTCAGTAGAGTGAGAGCCACGGATCCACAAATGCTCAAAAGATGTTCCATACATTTCCGGTACATTCATCAAACAAAGCTTGTACGCACACCGTCTCCGGGAGCACTATGGAAGTACACCGGTCATAACACGTTATTGAGAAATTCACCACAAAACCAGGAGAGGAGAAAGAGACGCAACTGTCATGGTCAGAGGCACCGGGAGCTTGGCTGGGGCTGGGAGAAACTCTCACAGGCCACGGGGGGTCACACGGCCAATAGAAATGTGATGTCACCAGCATTAGGTATGCTTATTGACACTCATGGTTGAGAAACCCTGGGACACTGTGGTGAACACGGCCGTGACCAAGCGCTCTGCAATAGCCTCAGATTCCAAAATAGCATAACACCAGAGCCTCCCTCTCTGGTTCTCAGTGCATAGACATCAGTGAAAAAAAGAACTACTCTCTCTTTTGATGTATTGCAGCTCACTGAATAAAGCCGGCTTAAAATCCATTCCACTATCAAAAGAACATTGGATATCATAATGCACAAAACTTAATTCCCCTCAACAACAACAACAACAACAAATATGAATCTTATAAACTAGGCCAGTATGTAGCTCATTTTGTCATATAAAACGCCAATGCCATTATTGTACAATGCAGGGAGAGAATACTTAGGCCTATCTGATCGAGGTCAACACGCAATCTTACTTTCATCTGATTATTCGAGGTAGGAACAGGCCAGTCACTCCAATCTCAGATTATCATGAAAAGCCATTGACAACGAGTTGCCATTCAATAACATTCTAGGCCTATATGACACTTCCCACTGTGGAGGTCACCATACTTCTTTGACACACCCATTCTTGTTGAATATGAATAGGAAATCAGTAGCATATATATATATATATGTTGCTGGAGTTAGGCTATGCTCACCAGAAAGCATGTAATGTGCATTGTATTGCAACATGTTACAGAGTTGAAGACATAGACCCGATAAAACAACGGTTTAATAAGTGTAATAAAGATTGAAAAGATGAATCGTTTCTTAATCATTCATCATCGTTATTTGATCATGTGAAACATAATTTGACCAACTTTGGAGTATTTGGTGCCAAATTAACATAAATTCTCTTTTGAATAATAACCTAATCACTAGTCCAGTTACTGCTCTTTTAGCCTAATGATTATGTGCTTTATATAAATCCTCAAACACAGTTTGCTCTTAAATCAGTGAAAAGAAATTGCTGTATTCATACTATCATTCCTATCATTGCAGTCAAAATGGTAGGCTAGTTATATGAAATAGTGTTTTTATCTGAATTCCTCAACTCATGAATTTAAGGACATGGCGAAGAATAAACTAAACCAATTAGACATTGATACATTTTGAGAAGTCTGTAATTTCGTTTGTGAGGGATCATTTTATAGTAGGCCTAACTGAGCGTGTACATAACTAGATGTTAATATCTACAACACACAAATGACAGTCTCCACACACACACACACACACACACACACACACACACACACACACACACACACACACACACACACACACACACACACACACACACACACACACACACACACACACACACACACACACACACACACACACACACACACACACACACCTTAAAGTTATGAAATAAATATTGGTGTATCAATGACGTGAAAGTGCAATACTAAAACAGTAGGCTAGAGGCAACCAATGGACGATGTTTGATTCTGCTGAGACATCCCCTATTCTTCACGAGAAAATGGAATCTCCCACATGCGAAATGTAAAACCGAGACCAGACAATGGAATGAACCATTTCACTGAATCAAAATTACAAAGCATTATAACGAGTCTCTCATACATGGCACATGTCTGACTCTACTGTAGGCCTACAACCATGTTTCATTCATGTGAATAATAGCGCGTATTTAAAAAGTATCAATCGGTTTTCATATTTTGAGGCTACCCCTCAGCGTATAGGCCAAATACCCACTATTGATATTAGGCCTACACATTAACTTGAATTTCAAACCTCGAAACCGTCTCATGCATGACCGTAATGAAAACACAGACCGTACCTAGTTATGTATAGCCTAAAACTACAGTACAGTATGACAATGTGACTGTTGTGTGAAATTTCATCACGTACAGTTCGTTACAAAGCCTTATGCATTACTCTTACACAAACCAAAATTCGATTCGTTTTTTCACCCATTCGAAAAGGTATATGATCTATAATGTAGCCTTCTTGGCTACTCCTTCAATAACACCCAAACTTGAATTATATTTTATACACGGGTGAGAATGATTCATATGCTGTTACGAATATATAGGCTTTGAAGCTACTTTGTACTAACGTCAAATGAACTGTTTTCAGAAATCTATCATTTCAATATTATAGGGTCACCAACAATGGAAGAAATGACTTGGTTTGCCAATATTATGATTATTATAATATAAACTTATTAGGCTAGTTGATTTTTACAGAAACTATGACAAAGTTATAACAATGTTTTCTTCCAAGGGATATAACCACTGTCATCAATCCATACTTAATCATTTATCTTCGTTTCATAATTGGAAGGTTAAAAGATCATTAGAGTCAACGTATCATATAGGCATTTCAAGTAATAGCCTTTAACATGATTTAGGGTACAATTCTTGGATTTTTCACAAGGATGTGTTATTAGCCAAAATATTTTCTCATAGGTCAAAATATAGCATATTTCTCCAGTCGTCATAATAAGCCCTAATGTTTTTTGATAGCCATTGGAAACAGTTAGCAATCTAGGCTACTATGGAGAACTTCAAGATGACAGTTAATAATTTAAATATTCACAAAAACATCAATAAATATATAAAAGACCTTTACATGTAATGCATGGTGTGAAATTAACTGAAGTTACTGCATTATTACCTATAAAAAACACCACACACAAGGTTAATAATTTACAGTAGAAATTGGTACTGAGATCTCTGTCAAACAAAAAAATATTGTATTTTGTGCATGGTCATTACGGGCTACAGTAGCATATAAACCCTTATCACTAATGTATCAGAAGACCAATTCCCCGTTAACAAGAGCTGGGCACAGCCCGCCCTAGACCTTGCCGCGTCTCCTCATACAAAGCGAATATTCAGGACATCTATTTATTCTGTTAATCTACCACGGCACAGATGAAAATGAATGACAGGTGCTGAGCTAGCCAATGAGAGCTCGCGCTCTTGGCCTATGATTATTTAGCGGTCTGGTTAAATTGGATTTGTGTAGGGGTAGATGTTTTGCTGTTCTGGGACTGCAATCAATATATGTACAATATTAACCAAAGAAACAAGGCAACCCAGCTATAGATGAGATCGTTGAAGACTTTGATTTTGTTGAAGAGATAAGCAAGTAGATCGAAGCATGTTCAGCAGTGATGACGGGCCTATAAATTACTTTTCTACAACAACAATCATATTTCATTTGAGTAACATGTAAACCTCAATACCTGACATTATAGGTGAACTTATGGCCAATGGGAGACTACATTTACATAATTTAGCAGACGAAGAGCAAATAAGGTTAAGTGCCTTGCTCAAGGACACACCGGAAGATTTTTCACCTAGTCGGCTCCGGGATTCGGTAGCCCATAGCTGAGAAATTGACAAATTTGTTTTCTTGAAATGTTTTGAGACGGTCATTTATGCATGGGGCCTGATTTAGGCATTCTAAACCAGTATAAAGCAACATTTGCACCTGTAAATGTCAGATATAGTATAAATTAGCATTATGACAATAGATTCATATTTCCTCTTAGTTTTTGTCTTACCTTCCTAACTTTGTACAGGTGACGGTCTGTAAGGCCTATATCTGGGCACAGTTAACAGTATATTTTTTAAGTAGTGTTTTTGAATACTTCCAGGCCCTCCTCTTTCCTTGGTGCAAAACCACCTCATAATTCAGCCTTAGGTGAATTCATTATGGACCATCATAGGACCAGGCACGCCCCCTTCCTGCGTCATGTCCTATTTTATAGGCTTCCATGATAGGTGCACTGTCCACATGGCATAGCCTATACTGTATGGCTGGACGCAGGTTTCTGGTAGCCTATACATTTATAGAGGAACATATTTTCGTCAGTGCCTTACCTTTGAACTATTATTTGACTAATGTCTATGTCATCTCCACATAGTAGGCCTAAATAATAGAGGTAGCCTAGGCTAAGTTGATAAAGGCGGCATACATTTTACAATGATTAATAGTATTCTACACCATATTGTTAAATCAATAATGTTATGATAACATCTGTAAATGTACAATGTAAATAGCTATAATATTGTGTACTATTCATATTGCTCATTGGTCAGGGCAAAGTAGCCCATTTCCGATGTCTTTTTATCATTTATTAACCGGCTCCTCCTAACAATAATTCAAATGTAGTTATAACATAATAATATGGCTTTGATGGGCTCGCTATAGAAACTATCAAATCAGCCGTTAGAATGAAAGCGTCTATAGGCCCTCAAACGAATCCGCCTCTGTTACTTGTAGGCTGCTGTTGCTGATAGCTGCTTTGACTTGAATGTACGAATAGTCCACTATCGTATAAATCCACCCCATACATCGTTGTCGTGTATACAATGCTAACACAGGTCTAGAGATAGATTGGGACTTTGCAAAGTTGTATATACCAATACTCGCATTGCTTCACAAGGATTTGTAGCCTAACATGAACTGATTAGGCTACCAAAAGGCATGGCCTACAACTGTCTTTATGCCATACGGTAGCCTATATTGAGAACAAAATAATAATTTACTTAACATTATTCACACCCTTTAACTTTCACCCCACATCGATAAAATAAGATAAGTGGTATAGCTATGGCCAATGGCAATATTACCATTTACCATAGGTGCAGAAAATCCAACATGACTTATGTCTCTTCTATTCTTCTGAAATCAATGCACGCTACAGATCACAGCTAAAGCCATGGTAGCCTACTAGTTTAAAACGGACACATTTACCGCAAAGAAATTGCATAGAAATAATTTACCTTGCTTGTATGAACGTCTCTCTCAGATTTCAGCACCTGTTGCCTGTTGAATATATGCATAAAATACAATGTCAACTATATATATATATGTATATATATATATACCTTCCTAACTTTCCTATATATATATATATAACACATAAACAGGTGTACTTATGCAAGAAAACATTGTTAATATCAGAACAAAATCTATTCAGATGGTGCACAGTCCAAAATGCACCGAAGATGACATATAGGTAGGCCTATTTCAGCAGCTGATTTTAAACGAAAAGAGCACAACTATTTTGTGATGGAAAATTGACAGCATTGTACATGCTTAGTCTACTAATAAATATTTTCGGGCTTTGGATATGAAAATGACAGTAACATGCATCCCTTTACCCAGTGGGTGAAGGGAGAGAGAGGGGAGAGGAGAGAGTACACACACGCGCAAACGTGCTACCACTCAATTGCAAAACCTTTGCCCATTTATAACGCAATTAAGCTTTTTGATCCACCAATAAAGATCAGAAAAAAAAACAAATCCAGGCAGCTCGACTAAGAGAAATAATATAGGCCTACCATCACATAACAAAAAATGTAAGCTGAATCCTATTTCAACTGGTCACAATGTCATAAAAAAAATATAAACCGAGAATATCTATAGATAGTATTTTCTCGGTTCTCTTGAGGCTTGGAAAAATAAAGTTTATCTAAAATAATACAATTATTTTGTGTGTTGCCAAGATTCTCTTGGCTCTATTGTTGTCCGCTGCAAAGGCTGATTAATTCATTTCACACTGTAGCTCCAGAGAAGATTTTCCCACAAACAAGTGACCGAGAAAAATGGAGCCCCAAAGAAAGTCAACATCAAGTTCAACAACGTGCTGGCGCTCATTAGCATGACAATGGTGTCTGGGAGCACAGAAGTCTTCTTAACAAGAGGGTCTGGCGTCAAGACACTCCACCTCCCAGACCCCAGAACATTTTCCCAGGCTCTCCTAACAATCGCACAACTGTTTGCTTTAAACGCCAGCGCTGGGGCCACTCGGTTCACCCCATCATTACTCCGCGGACTGCACAATGGACGATTCCGTTAAGACATGACATATTAACGCCGACATACTGCTAATGTTTTCTTACTTTTCAATGGAAATAAAAATATATAGGCTTTATCATTTCAAACCACTTCAATAAATTATTTTTTTAAACTAACAATAAATGCAAGTGGATTATAATGATGTTATTCCGCTATTAGGACAAATATTATTATTATAGACTACGTTTGTAATAAGTAGAACAATAAAACAATAAAAAATAAAAAGCAGTAGGCCTACCTAAGCAATTCCAAACTACCACCAAAATTGAAGTTTTTTAAGATCTTATAACCAACTCAAGTAGGCTTGACACCCGTTGCTATAATAATAATTGTCATGCATACTTACATACCGTAAATCCAATAAAATAGGCGTTACTGATGTCCACATTGAATTTCAGTTAGGCTATAGAATTTTTGATGATATAAAAACTCGAGTTCTGCAGCAGCAGTGTAGAGTTTGCTACAGCTATACGAGTTTGAACTGAGCCAGCGAGAAATAAACCCGGGGCTATCTTGCATAGATACACTTTGAAAGAGACCAAAGGTATGTACTGAGTCAATCCAATCCGGAGCAGTTTACTACAAACACTGGCATTAGTCTACTTTTGCTTGAGTGGCCTGAGACAAGAAAACTGGCCAAACGACTCTCTAATTTGTGCAAGTGTCCAGACTGCCAGTCAGTCCCGCACCACATGTCGTTGGCCTCGTCACGAGCCCGCCTGGCGTGGACGTGTCCAGAAACCCAAACAGTTCTGTTCCTCTATTCATTGTCCATTGTGAATTGATGTCTATTGTTCCAAATCTGTGTGAATTCTCCTTTACCCTTTTTAGTTACGCCCATAATCTTTTTCTGAATCACTCGCTAGACAAGAGACAGAGATAGACAGAGATATATGTAGGCTAGTGTGGAAGCAGAAGTAGAGAGATCTATAGAAGGGATCCAACACGAGTTAGATCCATGAGCAGAGAAATAGAATGCTTGAAAGCCTTTTCCCATCACTCGCCAAGACGCAATACACCCAAATGCCAGCCAGCTACACCTCCAAGTGAATCTGAACTTTTACCCATCAAATGTTTCCTTTTTTCCCACTCAACATTGGCTACAATTACAACTCCATCATCCAACTCCACATTATTTTAAGTCGACTCTCTTGCAATCCTCGCAGAAAGGCTTGGATGGCACAGTTCTAAAAATTGCTGGCCTACACTTCGGCACCATCGCATCAGCGGAGAGGGACCCGTCACTGCAACCTCGGGTCCCCGTGCTGCGCCTTGTTGCTTGAAGTAACACTTGCGTCAACTGCCTGCCTAGTCACTGAGTCAAAACGAGAGAGAGTGAATACGCGCCAAGCCTTTAGTCCCGTTCAGAAATAACAAGGAACATGCAAGCGCAATTATTAGAGGTGGATAAGACACCGTTTCAGCCGAGCAAATGAGCGAAGCACTGACTACAGCCTCCTCTTGTCGAGGACCACTATGAGAAAGGATGATTTCCTCTGGGTTCTGTATAGGTTCTGGGTCACGTTGCCTTACGTGGGTCTCGGTGGCTACGTCTCCATCCTCAGACCGCGCACAACCGTGTGCTGTTGAATAGTGTTTTCTCATGCGACCACAGAGTTAACGCTTGTAACAAATGAACAGGTACTTCATTCGAAAACACGACGGATAGCCTGATTGCAGGTGGATTCCGCGTTGAGTTGAAAGATACGTGCAATTCCAAGCGCCTCGTATTTCACTACGTGAGTGAATACGTGCTTACGTCAGGAACCGGGATCTTTACCCTCCTTAGACGATTCAATGGGATCGTGAGAGGTTTCAGTAGGTTATTAGCAAAAACGACGTTTTGTGCATTTTAGTGTATAGCTATGGTTGATATTTTGGCAAATAACGTGTCTTAGTTGGAAGAGCATAGCACTTGCAACGCCAAGGTTGTGAGTTCGATTCCCACGGGGGGCCAGTACGAAAACACGCGAAGATGTATGTAACTCACTACTGTAAGTCGCTCTGGATCAGAGCGTCTGCTAAACTGTAAATGTAATACATTTTGAGAGCGAGATATCTGTTTCACTTAATGTGCTACTACATGTATTTACAATACAAACTATGATAGGCTTATACACATGTTATTTTTTCAGTTGTGTGTGTGTGTGTGTGTGTGTGTGTGTGTGTGTGTGTGTGTGTGTGTGTGTGTGTGTGTGTGTGTGTGTGTGTGTGTGTGTGTGTGTGTGTGTGTGTGTGTGTGTGTGTGTGTGTGTGTGTGCAACAAGTTGATCAGCTTTCCTCCTCATATTTGATCATGGCATTGATCATGATTTCAATTGATGTACGAAGACTACATCCTATTGTGGTTCTGAAATTCCTCTTAGTTTACGTCTGTTGAATATCTGAATATAATAGGCATCACATTGATCAATTAGGCCATGGTAATAATGTTTAGCATGAATTTATTTAGATCATATAAAAATTCATATCAAAGCGTTTCGTTTGATTGACTGTCTTTTTACAGTCTTTTTCATCAGCTCATCTGACCAGATATAGTTTTGGTCGACGCAAAGAAAAGCAGTAAAAGTATAATAATAATGATGCCTACATCTTTCGATTAAATCTGAAGTAAAAACTTACATCTTTGCTGCAACTCAATGTCACTTTGAGAAACAATTTGATTTTGATAATAACCATAATCTTTAACGATCAATGTCAAGGGCAGCAGAACTCGTTTGAATGAGCTGGCCTCTAACTTGGGCCTCTTCATTTTGTAACGGTTCTCAGTGTATACAATGAACCAATTGGACAAAGTATATAGGATAATTTTATTAACAGACGTAAATCCACAGATTAATTTAGCTAATTATCAGCAAACTATAACTTGGAGGTAAATGGAACTCATTCATGTAATCTATAGTTTATCCATGAAAGATACTGAATAACTAGTTTTTTTTGTTGGTCAGGAATGCCAGACAGCCTACACTTCACACAACCGCAACGCTTGAAATAACCTAAATAGCCTGCATATCAAACATATTAGGATCTATTATTATTGGGGCGGCAGGGTAGCCTAGTGGTTAGAGCGTTGGATTAGTAGCCGGAAGGTTGCAAGTTCAAAACCCCGAGCTGACAACGTACAAATCCATCGTTCTGCCCCTGAACAGGCACTGTCCGTCATTGAAAATAAGAATCATGGCACTCATCATGGTCCGTCATTGAAAATAAGAATTTGTTCTTTACGTGACTTGCCTATTATAATTTTAACAACGTATTTTAATTGAATTGTGGGTGTAATATTTAGTATAAACCTGATTTGAACAGTAAATTTATACAAACTGAAAATGCAGCATTTCACCTAATTCATGGCATCGCGTGATAGCAGACTTAATTTATCACACTGTAAAAATCAGTTACAAGCCTATCTATGCCTTGCAAAGGCATATTTTTGGCGTTAATAGCTCCTATTGACTACTAGACATTGATATAAAGGAGTGTGAATACAAGCCTATGAAATAAGCCTACATGACCGTTTTTGAGACTCACGAATTTCAGCATGTATCTGAGTAGGCTATCTCTAAACTGGCAATTTTGTTTAAATCCTAAACCACCCCAAGATAAAGGATTCAAGCAAGGACTGTAGCAACTGTAGAAACAGCGACGCCCATCGGACGAAAGTACTAGTCCATGGAATGCACGAAATCTGATTAATATTTATGAATAACCTATTATACAAAATGAAATGGCTATTGGTCACACTTTCATTACATTGTAAGGTAAGTATCATTATTAGTCGTAGCAATTAGTAGTATATTTGTAGCCGTCTATAAACAGACGAGACACATCCTTTTGAATATTTTTACGAGATATAGACCTAATCACATTTGGTAATTTATGTAATTGCACTCAATTAAACGTTTTCTTAAATAATAATGTGGATGACATAAAATAGATACAAGAATAATCATAAATGCCATGTTTAAAAAGGTATGCTGGAAGAAAACTCCAGGTGACATGATGTTAATAACCCAAGAGAACAATTAAAACGTCATTTGATTATCCTCAGTATTTTAAATATAAAGAAAATAAAACTGGAGTCATGCTGTGTTATCGAAAAATCCCCATAAGAACATATACAGCTAGAAGATCACAACGCCTGAAAAACCTGTAGCCTACTGGACCCGACCACAATCAAATTCTATCAAGACAGTTGGTGACGAGATCTATGCATTTATCGAAAGTGAATCAAACAAAGCTAACAACCGATAATTGAATGTCAATCTTGGAAATTGGAAATTGTGGTTGCCTAACATTAACTATATGATTCTGCATTGACTTTTATTTAACATAGTGAATAATCATTTGAACTATTGTATCAATTTTATGCTAACATAGATTCAAAATCTGAGGGGTTTATTATTAATATGCTTATAAAGCGTTGTTGTTTTCATGTTTCAACTTGGGCATAAGAGCCGAGCAATATTACTTTTCACTGAAAAAGGGTGTGGTAAAACCTATGAGAGCCACATACATTAGACACGTGCTGCCCAACTACAGAAAAAAGAGGTTCACTATTACCTTTCAAATTAAAGGTGCATTTAGAGTGAGACTCCGTTTTAAATGTGATCTGTGTGGAACACTTTATCCAGTAATTGCATTTCTATTTATCAAAGAACACTCTCATGTTACCTATTTTCCAATTAAGTGAAACATACAGGAGTATATGATCAATCTAATATAATATATTTATAATTATCTGAACTATCAATAATCTATCAATAATCTATCAATGGGACATATAATCTCACAGCAAAAGTTCCTTCAGGGCTAGACTCAAAAGAGTCTTGATGGGACATATAATCTCACAGGAAAAGTTCCTTCAGGGCTAGACTCAAAAGAATCTTGATGGGACATATAATCTCACAGCAAAAGTTCCTTCAGGGCTAAACTCAAAAGAGTCTTGATGGGACATATAATCTCACAGGAAAAGTTCCTTCAGGGCTAAACTCAAAATAGTCTTGATGGGACATATAATCTCACAGGAAAAGTTCCTTCAGGGCTAGACTCAAAAGAATCTTGATGGGACATATAATCTCACAGGAAAAGTTCCTTCAGGGCTAGACTCAAAATAATCTTGATGGGACATATAATCTCACAGGAAAAGTTCCTTCAGGGCTAGACTCAAAAGAATCTTGATGGGACATATAATCTCACAGGAAAAGTTCCTTCAGGGCTAAACTCAAAAGAGTCTTGATGGGACATATAATCTCACAGGAAAAGTTTCCTTCAGGGCTAAACTCAAAATAATCTTGTTTATGAGCATACAATTCGTAGGATTGATTGGACAGAGGAGCAGGATTCACTAAGATCATTCAGAAAAATATAGTAACAAAAAGCCCTATTGCCTGATTGGACAATGTAACATATTGCAGTGTGTATATAATGTATGTGTGCCTCAGAGAGGATGTGATTGTGCTTGTGTCTTTATGCAGTATACATCTCTATGCTTTTGAAAGAGTCATATGTTATCTATGTAAACAAAGTCAAAACATTTTGGTAATCACGTGTTGAAAGGAAATTCAGTGGGCCACTCTAATAGCATCTTCTTACTGTATCGGGCTATTGCCACCCTATCCTACCACCACCATGATTAAATAACCATTTCATGACAGTTTGGAGTTTTGAAATATATGACGTATTGTAGAGTATTAAACTCATATATCTGTAATATATCTGTAACAGCAGCAATTCCTTTTGAGTAACTGGATTTCTGTTGGATGCTGCTATTGGTGGAATACCTCTGGTGTACCTTAACCGACTGCAGATGAATGGTCTGTATATGGTTTGCTATAAATATCCCAAATGTACACTATGTGTATTTCAGCATATTGTTATGACAGAGACTCCTTGAATTAATTTGCAGTGGCTTAATTCAGGGTCATACACAGTGTTTCTCGGTAGTCTTAAACAAATCTACTTTGAAACAAAAGTATACACCTCACACACATATCTATGGGCTTTAAAAAAAGGAAGACACCTGTACCATGTCAGATATATAGTTGAAATGTATTCAATTTTAAGTTTGCATCCCAATATTAGACTTTATATACATTACAGAAGACTGAAATATAACAAAACAGTTTGACATAGAAACAATGGATTTTCTGTTGTTTAAAAAAAGTTGATATTTATGAAATTATGAAAAATATGAATAACGTTCCACCCATTGGGCCACTAGGTAATTTGACTGCAGGAAATGGCTACTTGGAGTTGAATTGAATAAACAATGATTTTATCTTGTCTCCCTCTGATGAGGAGAAAGAGAACGACAAAAACATCATTTAACTGCCACACTGCAGTATTAGACTATAAATGACTATTATCATATAATTTCCTTCCATCATATATGCATGTTTTAATTATCTTATAATTTGAGCATATAAACTGCTATATGTAAATGTTATAATTGAATGCATAATAGTAGAATCGAAGGCAATATCGTCCAACCTGACACAGTGAGTTATACAAACACAAACATCCCATTTTAAATTATGCAAAAGCATGCACACGATTAGTCCCATACATTTGTGTCTATCAATCCCCTCTCAGCAGTGAGTTTATCAGTCATTGATAGACATAATTTCAAATCAACCCTCAAATCAATAGACACAGAATTACTTAATTATAGACACAGAATTACAAAATTGCCATAATATTCTGCATGTAACATAATCCATAAATCACATTTTTTCAATGTATTCTACCAGATATAACCGCATAACACCACTGAATCACTAGAGTCAGGTTCAATGGTTTACAAGTGACCAAATCAAGGGTCCCACTTTTGAGAATGACAAAAGCCATACTTCAAAGGGCTTGACCTCACATAAGGGCATTAAGGAGTCTCATGGGTCATGCATCAAGTCAAAGAGAGACCAAATATTTGAGGGCACCGTAGCCCACTAACCCTACACCAATTAGTACTAACTGCCTATAGCCTATAAAGAGCTATTTTGATGACAGGGCTCAGTTTAAAATCTAAATTAGCTTCAGAATATTATCAAAAGATTAACTGCTGGGTGAAATTAGTCTAGGAAACCGCCTCATAGCTATGCTCACAAATGCATGACCTATAGAACCAGCCATTATCAACTGAAAATATCCCTGCATGCTATTCAGGGAGAAGACATTTGGAAGGTATTCCCAGAGAAATGCCAGAGTTCAAGAGTGTAACATCAGTCAAACAATCTACAGAGCATGGCATGCAGAGGGAACAGCACGTGCCCCTTCAATCCACTTAAGATTCATACACATATGAGATGTAGCTAAGTTTGATTTACACCATATTCATTGTTATGCACCGTCCTATAAACCAGAAAACAAAACCTGCATAGATGGCACCCATGACTACTACTGCCAGGCTCTAGGTCTAGTAACCTTTACTATTCACCCTTTTCTACCCTGATGCAGCTACCGCCACCCTCCACCTAAACAGTTGGGTAAGGAGATCCTGAGCCAAATCTAACATCAACACTCATTATGCCAGCAACACAAGTGAGTCAGTGTAGCAGTTATTGCACCGACGCCATGCCCTGTGACCCGCAGTGTACAGTGTACTATCAGCAGACATTTCCAATTGACTTAACGCAGAGGCTCTCCGAGGGATAACGCCCACCTGTATCATCAATACATATATAATCGACATCATCAATGGAGGGAGGTCTAGAGGCAAGTTTGATACGGGAGCAAGCGCATTCACTTTGGCAAATGCTGGATTCTGTCTACACAATTCTGACATCAGAAACAATAAATCACGAGATGAAAATACATGGCATATGTCAACGTGAATATATCCACGACACATCAATAAATACGTGTAACGTAATAAACAGCCTCAACTTGCGCAGCTCTGAACTTGAGCTGGCCTACGATTTCACAAGAATTCCATGTGAATGATAACAAATGGAAATAGGCTAATAATCTTAACTTGATAGGTAAGGTATAAACCTCTACGTTTGTCTCCCCACAGCAATGATACATATGAAATATGGAATTCCTTTTATATGCATAACATAAAATGTGTGAAGGAAATGTACATTCAGAATAATTACATTATCTAGCTAGTAGCATTACGCACGGCTCAACATTATACCCATGGGATGTAGTTAATGTAGCGTACATTGTTAAATTGCAAAATGTTTACTCTGAAATGATAAGCAATAATCCACAGATGGTAGTCGATGCATAATGAATAATACGAAAAAATGTCTGTGAAATGAAGGTTGTAAAGTAGCCTGCGTTGAGGCCTATATCCGCAAGAAGAAGAATACAGTTGATAAACTTACAGTGTGTGTCCTGGAGAGTTCCTGCAGAGAGGGAGATGCTTATTCGTTCCCTGCCATGAGAAAAAAGACTGGGTTCTATCTGCCTCCCCTCTTTAATTACAAGCGGGATGAATTTTATGCTAATGAGGACAACTCGCGCAGCATAAAGGAAGGGAGCAAGGGCCAAATTCGCCTCTCCTTTCCCATGCAATTCCGACGGTCAAGTTCAAGCGCAGAGCCTTGCAGACAATTATCATTCAAAACACGTATGTGTATAGGAACATAGTCTATGTGCAAAATTCGTTGGGGGAGGTAGTCCTCAAAATGTTTTTTTTTACCATTTAGGCATTGTGGTAGAGCCAGCCATTTTGCTATAATTACCTACCCCCCTTGTGGAATATGAAGATGACATCAAGGTATCTCGAAAATAATCAATAGCCAGATTTAAAACCATAAAGACAATGAAATAGCTTAAACATGACATTGAACAGATTTGGCTCAATTTCTTTTTCTAATGATCAGTGAACATTTGAATTCAGAGGGAGGCCTACATTCCGATAACATGTCGCAAACATATAGAGTAGGTAAGTGTTAGGAAATACAATTCAATTGAACTGCTTCACTTTCTCAATGTATTATTTATTCTCATTACATTCCCTCTTGAAAGGAACAAGTGCACATCATTCAAAGTTCATACATCTGGCCAATCCAGCTCCATTTCATGTTTTGTCGAGATACACTACAACAAAAACAACCACCATATGGTACCTCTAAAATTCCCATTTAGTTTCCCTGTCTCAACATACAGTAGGCCTATAAAATGGTCCGTAAAGGGAACGGTAGGGTAACAGTAGAGAAGAGTATCAGAGATGTATGAAGCACAAAAAGATTTAGGATATATACCTGGACAGAAAATGGCTATGAAATAACATTTAAACATTTAAAAAACGAATAATGTCTAAATGTCATTTAGATGTAAAAAAAACTATGTACATAAATGTACCTCCTGATAAAATATCATAGTCCTATGTACAGTAGTTCCAATTACTCAGAACACAGCCGTTCATGTTGAGACACACACAAACACAAACACGCGTGCGCTACAAAAGATTACCTGCCAGATGCGATGAACACCGAGAAGCACTCAGCACGACATAATTACCGCTGTACATTTAAGTAATTATGCGTGTACATGTGCACTCATTCATGTAGTCAAAATCCTGAATCAGTATGAGGACAAGCTATAGCAAACGTGCCTCAGAGTCATGCCAATCCAATTTGGCTTGGCTCAGCCGAATTAGCTGCATTTATGTAGCCTAAATCCCTAATCAGGAACACTATGGGAAGATGTGAATGTGAATATACGTGGTCATTTGATGGTTTCATTTAATTTCTCACTGTTCAGGATGATGAAATACTTGCTTCCTATTGCAGGTGTGGCCCTTTGGACCTTGTGTAATAAAGAAGGGAGAAAGAGCATGATAACACTCACGTGTACACAACGCTGATGCTATTCCTTTCTTCCAAGCAGTCTGAATCAAATGAAGTGGATGGATGGCCATCCAGGATAACCAAAGCTATATACCTCCATTTGAATATGAATAATTGCCTGAACATGCAGAAATGTCAATACATTCCAATGTTATTAGGCCTAGTTAGACTGAGGGTGGCCCACATCAGTTAGACACAAAATGCTATCAGAACTGAGACTGTAGCTTGACTTCCTCTCTTCAATTGCACGTTTAAGCAGAATTATACATTTGTATTTTGCTATTGACTATATGACTGAAGACACCAGTCTGCCAATGAGTGAAGAAGGCACCAACAGGAAAGAGATAATCTATGATCTGTTAAAGTGTGATATGATAGGACATGCTTGATTTGGAGGCAAACACTTTCAAGTGCTGCTTGCCACATGTCACCCTCGCTGTGCTAGTCAGATGCCAACTGGTTAATCAATCCTCTTTGAAAAGCCATATATTGTGGCACCACCATATCTGGCACCTCAGAGCATTTTGATTCTGTTCAATTCAGTACAGTACAGACGATGAATGTTATAGGGATGGGCTGTGCACTGTGCGCAGTGTCTACTTTTTCTGCATTGTAGCCTACTCCCTGTCCCCCCCCCCCCTCCCTGCCCAAGACCCCCCCCCCCTGAGATATGGCAGTGTCTGAAATGTCATAGTCATGAATCTCACACCTCTTTTAAATCCCTCTGACAAATCAGTCCCAGTCTCCTCAGTTTCCATAGCTATCCCTGCGCCATGCACATGCAGAGTGGATGAGGCAGCCTGTGAGTGGAGAGAAAGGTGCAGGAGGTGGGAGGGTCCACTGACAGGGCCACCGCTACCACATTTGCATGTATTCAAATAAAGCATGAATAACATGCATGCAGCAAACAAAGACGGGCCAATGAGAAGGCCTCTTTCCCGCCAGCCCACAAGCCCACTGTATTCACAGCAGCACCCTGGGACGGCGACAGGGAAGTGGTGTGCGAGCAGAGCGGCCCCTGAGTGATGCAGGAGGGAGACACTTGTGGCCCCCAGAATATTAGCATTCAATTTGTGCCCATTTCCCAGTAATGTCTGGACAGAGATGGTTAATATGTCTGAGGAGTTAGAATTTGTATCAAAGATAATAGTGAAGGTGTTTTTCAAGGTGCCATTTTTCTTGCATACTGAAATGTGTCTATTAGAAAGATGTTCAACATCCAACCATGGAAGACATTGAGACACAATTCAAAGACACATCAACCTCCTGCTCAAATCTCTGAAACACATAGGCCTACATTGCAGATTAAGATTTTACTCACACAGTATGGACAATGCAGTTCTTTTTACAGCAGCACACATGTACAGGTCTGTAGACCAGATACCCGCTTTCTCCACTGATTGTACAACACTACAGTCAACTGTCACATGCAATTTTGCACCACATTTTCAAGAGGAAATTGTTTGCATTTTCACTGGGTAGCTCTTTCGTCTTGATTTACAGGCAAAGATCTAGGCCCGTTGGTGCACACTTGCTTAAGCGAGATGTTACCATCTTCCACAATGCTTCTTTTGTTGTC
The DNA here is from genome assembly GCF_021184085.1 of Oncorhynchus gorbuscha. NCBI lineage: Eukaryota > Metazoa > Chordata > Actinopteri > Salmoniformes > Salmonidae > Oncorhynchus > Oncorhynchus gorbuscha. Next base: position 39,779,268 of record NC_060187.1, read on the forward strand.
GTTCACCATTCTGATAGAAATCACATGCTCTTGTGCACAAGCTCTGTGGGCAAAACATCCAACACAAATTCAGCAAGACGGGTGCTGCCAATTAGCAAAAAGTGGAAATTGTATCAGCTTTTTAAAAGATCCTCACAAACAAGTGGACACACATGCTAAACTCAGATTTGAATGCAATGAATGGATTTTTAGCAAAAGATCTGAGAGGTTCTGCTCTGTATGCTCCAGTGGAGGAATACAGGAGACTGCTTTATAGAGGATGATCTGTCATTTCTATGCATGGCCTGGACCTGTGTGTGTGTGTGTGTGTGTGTGTGTGTGTGTGTGTGTGTGTGTGTGTGTGTGTGTGTGTGTGTGTGTGTGTGTGTGTGTGTGTGTGTGTGTGTGTGTGTGTGTGTGTGTGTGTGTGTGTGTGTGTGTGTGTGTGTGTGTGTGTGTGGTGGGCCATGCTTTATCAGCCGATCAAGCAAACACTGCGGAAGGTTAGAGGCACGTACAAACGTCCTTGTTGCCAAACTATTCCCCCAGCAGTGGCTTAGCAAGACAGCTCAGGCTCAGACATTATCTTTAAAATCTGTAACATCTGATCAAATCACGCATTCTATACCACTATATTTCTATATAAAATCAAATTAAAACATAAATGAAATTAATTAAGGTTTGCCTGAAATAGGCTGCAGTAAAACACATTCAGCCTTTTTACACTGCATTGTTCTTAGCTCCCAGGCTATCTTAGCTCCAGGCTAAGACTGGCCCTGGACTAGCTTAACTTGTGTTCACACAAGCATTTGTTAACCCAGGGCTAACGGACAAGCCCAACACGTGACCAACGTTACGTTCTACATAGAGTCCTGCATGGGCATTGGATTTAAGCCCTACCCATACAAATGACGTTCAGGCCCTGCTCGAACTGAAATCCGTTAGTTAGAAAATGGGTTTGTGCAATCCCCAGATACTTGGGATGTCCCTACCCTAAATCCTAACAGGTAACCTTACCCTAACCTGTTTAGAGTGTTGGGCTAGTAACCAAAAGTTTGCTGGTTCGAATAACCTAGCTGACAAGGTATAAAAACTGTTCACGTGCCGTTGAGCAAGTCACTTAACCCTAATTTGTGCAAGGGGCGTATGTGGTGTATGTGACAAATATAAATAAACATATTCTACCCTAACTGTAACCCTTACCTTAACCATTTTACGTTTCAACTTCAATATGGTGACGTCAAAGTTGGACATCCCAAGGATCCCGAATCTCTGTCTGCCCCCCACTCCGGAACAGGGCCAGCTAGCCCTGGACTAACATAGGTGTTAGCCCACTTTAGAATGTGCAAGTGTGAACACTTACTTTTCCCAGGGCTAAAATCTCCCTTAGCCCAGGGCTTAGAAGGCTCTTCGCCCTGGGATAAGGTGTGAAGGCAAATGCTGCGATGACACATTATTTGTCACAGGATGGCTCCAGGGCTACATTGCTTTCACAGAGACCTAACTTTATTGACTGAGTCCACAAGAACGACCAAAACCAGTGACAAACAAAACATTCTGATTGAAAGAAAGAACAGTTAGCAACTGCAATCAAACATGAATTGCAATACAAAAGACAGCTGCAAGACAATCGCCTTAAAGAGCGACTGCACGTGTTTTTCTGGGGGGGTGTGGTAGTTACTGATGTTTATCCCCCATGAGGCACCATTGGAACAAAGTTAGTATAACTTCCTCAAGATAGTCAGAATTAATCTAAGATAACTCAAGAAATCTGTAATTAATTATGACATTTTTGCAGAGGAGATTTTAGTCGCACAATTCTAGCCAAGGTGCATTATTTTGCATGTAAAATAATGTATGATGTGTTGTCGTATGTAAACAATCCCATGGTCAGATAACATGAAAATAGAGCTCTTTGGTCACATACCAGTGGTGAGTTTGGCATCAAAAAACAGAAGTATATGCAGAAAAGTATCTCATACCTACGGTAAAATATGGCGGTGCATCTTTGATGTTATGGGGCCAATTTGCTGGTACTGGTACTGTGACCCTTGTTAAGGTCAACGGCATCATGAACTTTACCAAGTACTATGACATTTTAGCCAAAAACCTGCTTGCCTCTGCCAGGAGGCTGACACTTGGCCACAAGTGGATCTTCCAGCAAGACAATAACCCAAGCACACATTAAAATCCACAAAGAAATGGTTAATTGACCACAAAAATCTATATTTTGCAACGGCCATCTCAGTCTCCAGACTTGAACCCAATTGAAAACCTTTGGTTTGAATCGAAGAGGCCCGTCCATAAGAGCAGACGAAGGATATCAAGGATCTGGACGGATTCTGTATGGAGGAATGATCTAAGATCTCTCCAATGTGTTCTCCAATCTCATGAAACCTTTTAGAAAAGGCTCAGTGTCGTTATGAAAGGTAGGGTGCTGTGGTACTGGAGTACTAAACATTTGCCTGACGACTCAAACTGAATTATTCCGCTGCTCTAATTCGCTACAAACTTCAGTCTAAGACTGCCATTGTTGAAGTTGTTTGTGGTGACTTCAAAATGAGGGGTGTTGTACAAAACAAAGTAATCAGTGATTGGCTCATCTCTAACCAATCAGAGTATCAAAGCCAATGCTCAAAACGCCACTTTACCCACGTGTGTTCTGGCTCTGGCCCAACCCATCGGTTTCTGGGACCAATCAGAACGGTTAGAATGTGTTTGCGTTTAAAAACTCTTTGGGTAGAGTACTCAGATCCAGACTCATTGTGCAGAAGAAACCAACGTCCGTTGGCATGGCGTAGCGTCTGGTCAGAGCAAAGAGTTCGGGTAGCCAGGCACACTGAAAACATGGGTGCTAATCATTTTAATTACTTGATGAACAAAATCTATTTTTCTGAGCAATTGTATTATTATAATTTCTTTTAGCATGGAATCCAGCTCAGTATTTGTATTATTTATTTTATAAAGTCTTTTTTGTTCGTCTTTATGAAGGGTTCCAATCATTGCGGACCTGACTGTATCATTTCTCTCCCTCATGAGGAGGGAGGATAATAAATGTTCACAGAAGTAACAAGTAACTGTAGACTAGCCAATTAGTGAGTGTGTTTTCAATGATAACAATTTGGTTTATGATTTATTAAGTGATTAAAACATGTCATTCTGTTACCAAATCTGTAACAGAACGAACCAAAAATCTAAAACCAAAGACAGAATGACTGCAACTGAACTGGCTACAATGGGAATTCATTCTAATCACAAACCAGAGTTGGGTCACCTGCTACTGTCATTCCTTCCACTGGCATATTGGTACTGTATGTTCAGCTCATAATTGTTTTCTTTCTCTTTCTGTAGTGTGGTGGTCAAAACAAAAGGTATGAAAACATTCTTTCTCTCTCCCCGTCTCTCTTCTCTCTCTCTCTCCTTATAATGTCACTGCTCCCGGCTCTTACTTACACCTACACATGAGCCCCCTCTCTTTCCATGTAAATCAGCCCTCTCACCCACTGAACACCGACCGACACCGGACGTCCATGGATATTGAAAGTAGTTTAAATTTGGTCAGTCCAAATCTGAACCAATCATAGATGTCTGTTTCAAAAGCTTGGACAGCGCAGTGCAGTATAGTATAGGAGTATAGGTCAATACAATACAGTACAGAACTGCACAGTAGAGTTGAAATAAAATCAAATAAATTCAAATTTGATTTGTCACATGCGCCGAATACAACAGTGAAATGCTTACTTACAAGCCCTTAACAATGCTTTAAGAAGTTGAGAAAAAAATCTAATTCAGTGTTAAGTAAAAAAATAGAAAAGTAAAAAATAGAAAATAACAAGCGAGGCTATATACAGGGGGTACCGGTACAGAGTCAATGTGCGGGGCCAGGTAATTGAGGTAATTGAGGTAATATGTACATGTAAGTAGAGTTAAGGTGAATATCCATAGATTATAAACAGAGAGCAGCAGCAGCGTAAAAGAGGGGTCTGGGTAATCCTTTGATTAGCTATTCAGGAGTCTTATGGCTTGGAGGTAGAAGCTGTTAAGAAGTCTTTTGGACCTCGACTTGGCGCTCCGGGTACCGCTTGCCGTGCGGTAGCAGAGAGAACAGTGTATGGTTCCTCTGAAACCGCCTGGTAAAGATGTCCTGGATGGCAGGAAGCTTGGCCCCAGTGATGGACTGGGCCGTACACACTACCCTCTGTAGTGCCTTGTGTTCGGAGCAGTTGCCATACAATGCAGTGATGCAACCAGTTAGGATGGCATTTAACATGCTGATGGAAATGAGGTAAAACTGATTTGAGTTTCCCTGCATTAAAGTCCCCAGCCACTAGGAGCGCCGCCTCTGGATGAGCGTTTTCCTGTTTGCTTATGGCTGTATACTGCTCATCGAGTGTGGTCTTAGTGCCAGCGTTGGTCTGCGGTGGTATATAGACAGCTACAAAAAATATAGATGTAAACTCTCTTGGTAAATAGTGTGGTCTACAGCTTATCATGAGATACTCTACCTCAGGCGAGCAAAACCTCCAGACTTCCTTAGATTTCATGCACCAGCTGTTGCATAGGCCACCGCTCCTTGTCTTACCAGAGGCCACTGTTCTATCCTGCCGTTAAAGCTTAATATCCACCAGCTGTATGTTAATCATGATGTCCAAACTGCGCAGTTCAACCACGACTCTGTGAAACATAAGATATTACAGTTTTTAATGTCCCGTTGGTAGGACAAACGTGCTTGTAGTTCGTCTATTTTTGTTATCGATTGATTGTATGTTTGCTAACAGGACCGATGGTAAAGGTAGATTACCCTCTCGGCGATGGATCCTTACAAGGCACCCGGACCGTCATCCACGATACCTCCGTCTTTTCCTCCTGCGAATGATGGGGATGAGGGCCTTGTGTCTGGAGTAAATCCTTCCCATCCAACTCGTTGAAGAAGAAGAATTCCTCCAGTATGGGGTGAGTAATCGCTGCTCTGATATCAAGAAGCTCTTTTTGGTAATAAGACATGGTGACAGAAACAATAAGTTACAAACAATGCAAAAACACATACACAATATGACAATTGGTCATCTCCTTCTGCGCCATTATCATCTGATTAGTTTAGTACAGTAAAGTACATTAGAGCACACTAGAGTATATTATAATTTACTGTACTCTACTGAACTATACTCTACTAAACTATACTCAACTGAACTATACTCTACTTTATTGAACTGGACTATACTCTACTCAAATGAACTGTTCTCTATTCGACTGAACTATACTGAATTGAACTATACTCTACTCTACTGAACTCTACTCTACTGAACTCTGCTCTACTTTACGGTGATGTACTGTGATGTCCAAACTTATGAAACATAGACATCTATGATTGGTACAGACATGATGCGGTCCGGACCAACCAAATGTGGTCTTGTTTGTACAGATCAGGGATCCATGATCATGTTACCATCATTTTGTTTCCGAGTGTTAATCCACTTTACTTACTTTAGTTCAATAACAGAAATAGAAGAAAAAAATCTAACTCAAGGTGACATATTGTATCATAGTTGACAGTCCATTCTTTCTGCAGACATCTTTGAATCTTAATTCGGAGTGTATATTTAAGAAATATTTAAGATATTGGAAAACGTGGTCACATAAAAGACTGGGCGATTTTTACCTCATTCTGTTATTAAATCTGCATTGTTCTTCAAGTAAATGTGTTTTTGTAAAATTTTCTGTGGAAATTGTTAATAGTTCATGTGCATAGAGGTTCATGGTTTGTTTAACTTTGCAATGAACAGTCTTTATTTGGCATACTTGTGAGAGAAAAAATCGTAGTCTCAGCATCTTCATGTTACCATGGAATTGCCCATAATATTTATCTCCAGACGTAGGACCCACCGTGTTCAAAGCATGCAACAGGGAGATTATCATTAGGGAGATCCTATAAGCGAGGCATTCAGGGTTTTAAGGAGACATGGGGTGGAACTAAGTCAGGGATAAAACTGCACAGACAAAGACTGTGATAATTAGCCATGAACAGAGAGATAGAAAGACACATAGGCAGAAAGACAGACCGACAGAACTTAAGAGTCAGACAGTTATTATTCAACATGATTTACCACCCATCATCAAATGTAACATCTAATAAAACTACAGGTTCTAGGCCCATTGATAGGCAAACAGTCAGGAGGCAGATATAAAAATAACTATTAAAATGTATTAAAATATATAATAGTTTTGGTTTCCTTGTAAATCTGTAAACTGTATAAAACATGGGCGAGCTGCAGTATACAGGGTGTTCTCTAGCTACACTTTGTAATGGTAATATGTGAATGCTTCCATACAGCCGTTACACCTTTCTATAAAGTGTAGCAAGGAAATAGTTGAAAATGTCCTTTAAACACTTTACAGTAGCTAAGGAACAGATGGAACAATGAGACAGATATTTCACCAGAAGTATAAATGTGAAGCATACGGTTGGCGTTTCCACTCACTACCAAATATGGTAATGAGAGAAAGCCCAGTGGCCGGCAGTGGGAGAAGATAGAAGGAGATGGATTTTGGCTGACATTCTGCACATTTACTCATCAATTAAACATTTGATCTCAATACAGTTTTCTGCTCCCAAAACTATAATCTGTCACAAACAGAGTGGACTAAGTTGTGTAGACTCTACCCCTTGCTAAAGTGTCTTAATATTGCCTTGTTTAGCAGGACTGAAAAGGCGAATTTAGTTATTGCATATGCGCACTTCACAGAGTAGGCGTTCCCCAATGGAAATATGCACTGTACATGATTCAGACAACATCTTGGTGTCATTATACTCCTTATACTGTGCTCTAACTTCTCTGACCAAGAAGGAGAGTGATGGAGTGCTGCATCAGATGACCTGGCCTCCACAATCCCCCAACCTCAACCAAATTGAGATGGTTTGGGATGAGTCGGACTGCAGAGTGAAGGAAAAGCAGCCAACAAGTGCTCAACATATGTGGGAACTCCTTCAAGATGATTGAAAAGCATTCCAGGTGAAGCTGGTTGAGAGAATGCCAAGAGTGTGCAAAGTTGTCATCAAGGCAAAGGTTGGCTACTTTGAAGAATCTCAAATATATTTAGATTTATTTTAACACTTTTTTGGTTACTACATGATTCCATATGTGTTATTTCATAGTTTTGACTTCTTCACTATTATTCTACAATGTAGAAAATAGTAAAAAAATAAAGAAACCCCTTGAATGAGTAGGTGTTCTAAAACCTTTGACCGGTAATGTATGGAGTATGTCTAGATTCTAAAATACAACATTTTCCATTATTTTATTCAACATTAAAACATGTGTATATGTATATATCAAAACTACCCTTTCTGATTTTGCTTATTTTTAGACAAATTGTTTGTAACAATATAGTTTTCAAACAAATCACATTTCCAGAGTGGGCTCTCTGGTACTTTTAATGATATGACACATTTTATACATAGAAATGGACATTATAGACAATGAATCACAGTCCTCCTTTAGGATTGCGCATCCAGCAAATCACGAGCAGAGGGAGTTCCCTTTGAATACATGTATCAGTCACTGATACACGGTGCTCTTAAAATGTATCATAACCTTAGAATTAGCATAAAGCCAACTCTGGAAATGTAATGTACTTGTAGAGTATATTGTTCCAAACAATATGTCTTAAAATAAACAAACTCAAAAAGGGTATTTCTGAGATATTAATATTAATATTTTTTGATACAGTATCTCTAAAAAAATATTTTTGTCAGTGGTGTAAAGTATTTAAGTAAAAATACTTTAAAGTACTACTTATGTAGTCTTTTAGGGTATCTGTACTTTACTATTTATATTTTTTTACAACTTTTAGTTTTAGTCCACGACATTCCTAAAGAAAAATATGTACTGTTTACTCAAAACATTTTCCCTGACATCCAAAAGTGCACATTACATTTTGACTGCTTAGCAGGACAGGAAAATGATCCAATTCAAGCACTTATCAAGAGAACATCCCTGGTCTCCCATACTGCCTCTGATCTGACGGACTCACTAAACAGAGAACATCCCTGGTCACCTGTACTGCCTCTGATCTGACGGACTCACTAAACAGAGAACATCCCTGGTCACCTGTACTGCCTCTGATCTGACGGACTCACTAAACAGAGAACATCCCTGGTCACCTGTACTGCCTCTGATCTGACGGACTCACTAAACAGAGAACATCCCTGGTCACCTGTACTGCCTCTGATCTGACGGACTCACTAAACAGAGAACATCCCTGGTCACCTGTACTGCCTCTGATCTGACGGACTCACTAAACAGAGAACATCCCTGGTCACCCGTACTGCCTCTGACCTGATGGAGTCACTAAACACACATGCTCCGTTTGTAAATGATGTCTGAGTGTTAGTGTCCCCCTGGCTATATGTAAATAAAAATAAGAAAAAGGTGCCGTCTGGTTTCCTTAGTATAACACATTTGAAATAATTTACACTTTGATACTTAAGTATATTTTAGCAACTTTTGATATTGAAGTATATCTGAAACCAAACACTTTGGACTTTTACTCAAGTAGTAATTTACTGGGTGACTTTCACTTTTACTTGAGTCATTTTCTATTAAGGTATCTTTACTTTTACTCAAGTATGACTATTGGGTACTTTTCCCACCACTGCTTTTTGTTGCTAAGCTGGTGAAACAATTGATTTTCTCCATGAGAAAATACATGATTATTGTTATTGGGTGCGTTCGACCTTGTAGCCGACTTGAAATGAGAGTCGAGGCTGACTGATCTACAAATCACCTTGCAGTCTAAATAACTACTCAATATTATTTGAAGATCAGTCAGTCACAATTTACCCAAGATACATCACGGTTTTGATGCTCTCGAACACAGCCATTGTGACCGAGGAATATTTTTTACTGGAAATCTTCCAATTTTTTTGAATATTTTATAAGGGTATCCAATTAAATCGTCAACATGCTTCTCGATCCAATGAAAACGCTTGTCTTTCTGAGGATCGTGGAACCCAAATCAGGGGGTGCGTTCAATTAGCATGGCCGCTTGCTACGTTGCGAAACAGTTTGTATTGAACACACGTTTTCCCAAAACGTTCTTTTACGTTCCTGAACAGACTTTGAGATACGTACGCGCTCCTGGTGTACAGCCCTGTTTTGGTTCAAATGAAACGTTCTATTACGTTTTTATGTACTGAATGCAGCCCGAGTTTCACATGTCATCAGCTGTCAAGACACTGAAAGCTACCTACACGCGTGTGTAGCTAACACTACGAAAAAAACTTCGGATAATTGAAGAGATGGTGAGTAGATAAATATTTTGCTGTAGCTACTTGCACCCTGCATGTAAAGCTTCGCTAGCTAATGCTTGTAGCTAGCTTTTAGCCACTGTTACACGTATTTGACTACAAAATAGTTAGCCTAGCTAGCTAGCTTAGCATGATCAACTACCTGTGAAGGAACGAAGTTAGCTAGCTATAGGTTCCCTGCAAGTTGATAGCTGGCTGGGTGTCAGTTTGAAGTTAGCTAGCAGCATAAATAGCTATTTCCAATTAATTTGACTAGTTATGTACACGTTGTACAATAAGTTAGCTAGCTTGCTTGGGCTGCTGTCATGGATGGTTAACTTAAACCTTCACAGCCACTATACCTCCTGTCGTGGCTATCTTGGGCAATTTATTTCATTGGCTGTAGAGGATTTGGTTTCTTCGTTGAAAAGTTGAATGACTGACACGGTAGGGAGTGCGCCCCCCACCCTTTGGCAGATGTAACGTTAGTAGCGACTCCTTTGAAATGCAGAGCAGCTGATGTGTCAGATGAAAAATGTATCTGGAAATTCCATGTTGGCTGTATATAAAAGTTGGGTTAACACATTTTTGTACTTTAGTTTGATTAACCAAGTGTGTGTGTGTTCTCTCTCACTGACCAGGCGCTGATTGGAGTGCAGCTGGTGGTCAGCTTGCTGGCTGCTAGCATCATGCAGAGAATGGCTCCACACTGTTCATTTGCCCGCTGGCTCCTGTGCAATGGCAGGTAAAGTCATGTACACAAATGTCATATACAGAAGTGGCTTTGGAGATGGGGTGTAGCTATGTCTTGGTAATGTTGACTTCATGGTAAGGGTCTTGACATTCCTGGTATGATCATAAGGCCATGATAAACTCTTAGACCTTATCAGGGGCTATTTATTTGAAAGAACAACTGTGACCCTACTACTAGCTAATAACTTACTTGGGGTGTGTATGTATTTTTTAAACAAATCTTACTTTATCCTTTCAGTCTTTTCCGGTTCAAACACCCCTCTGAGGGAGAGCTGTGTGCCCTAGCTGGAAAACAGATGCCCAGCAAGCCCAGCAAGAGAGACAGGTGTGAGCTGGGGACAGGTGGGAGGGGGCATGATGATACAGTACAACTGGTGTCTGCTGCCTTTGTATCACTCTTATGGTGGTTGACTGGCTGTTAAAGGAAATGTTTGCTGACTACTTCTGTTTTGTAGGAGACAGAACGGGGACAGCAAGCCTCTCACAGTTCCCAAGGACATTGACCTTCACTTAGAAAAAGCTCCAGTCGGCGTCCTTGATGCCCTTGGTAAATAAACAAAAGCACCACTTGTAAAAACAAAAAAGGCCATGCCTGTGCACGGGACTTTCCCAAAAATCCTTTTAGGGTGGCTATCTCTCAATCTTAGCTGTCAATCATAGCCCATCATTTTCGGACAATCAAAGATCAAATCAAATTGTATTTGTAACATGCGCCGAATATATCTTGTGTAGACCTTACTGTGAAATGCTTACTTACAAGCCCTTAACCAACAATTCAAGAAATAGAGTTAAGAAAATATTTACTAAATACACTTAAGTAATAAAATAAAAAGTAACACAATAAAATAACAATAAGGCTACATACAGAGGGTACCGGTACTGAGACAGTGTGTGGGGGTACAGGTTAGTCGAGGTAGTTTGCACATGTAGGTTGGGGTAAAGTGTCTATGCATAGATAATAAACAGTGAGTAGCAGCAGTGTAAAAAGAAAGAAAGGGGGTGGGGGTCAATATAAATTGTCTGGGTGGCCAATTGATTAATTGTTCAGCAGTCTTAGGGGGTAGAAGCTGTTAAGGAGTCTTTTGGACCTAGACTTGCCGCTTTGGTACCCCTTGCCGTGCCGAGAGAACAGTCTGACTTTGGTGACTGGAGTCTTTGACAATTTTTTGGGCCTTCCTCTGACACCGCCTAGTATATAGGTCCAGGATGACAGGAAGCCTGGCCCCAGTGATGTACTGGGCCTTACGCACTGGGCCTTACGCACTATAGTCTGTAGTGCCTTACGGTCGGATGCCAAGCAGTTGCCATACCAGGTGGTGATGCAACTGGTCTTCTTCACGACTGTCATGGTGTGTTTGGACCATTATAGTTTGTTGGTGATGTAGACACCGAGTTATCTGAAACTCTCCACTACAGCCCCGTCGATGTGAATGGGGGTGTGGTAGGCCCTCCTTTTCCTGTAGTCTACGATAAGCTCCTTTTGTCTTGGTCACGTTGAGGGAGAGGTTGTTGTCCTGGCACCACACTGCCAGGTCTCTGACCTCCTCCCGATAGGCTGTCTCAATGTTGTCTGTGATCAGACCTTCCAGTCGTGGGTGAACAGGGAGTACAGGAGGGGTCTAAGCACGCACCCCTGATGGGCCCCCATGTTGACGATCAGCGCTTCAGATGTGTTGTTGTCTACCCTTACCACCAGTGGAGGCCGTCAGAAAGTCCAGGATCCAGTTGTGACCAAGCTTTAACTTTCTGACTGATGTCTTGAGATGTTGCTTCAATATATCCACATAATTGTCTTGGAGCAGTGGCTTCTTCCTTGCTGAGCGGCCTTCAGGTTATGTCGATATTGGATTAGTTTTACTGTGGATATAGATACTTTTGTACCAGTTTCCTCCAGCATCTTCACAACGTCCTTTGCTGTTGTTCTGGGATTGATTTGCATTTTTCGCACTAAAGTACTTTCATCTCTAGGAGACAGAACGCTTGTCCTTCCTGAGCGGTATGATGGCTGCGTGGTTCCATGGTGTTTATACTTGCGTACTATTGTTTGTACAGATGGACGTGGTACCTTCAGGCGTTAGGAAATTGCTCCCAAGGATGTACCAGACTTGTGGAGGTCTACAATTTTTTTGTGAGTTCTTGGCTAATTTCTTTTGATTTTCCTCTGATGTCAAGGAAAGAGGCACTGAGTTTGAAGGTAGGCCTTGAAATACATCCACAGGTACACCTCCAATTGTCTTAAATGATGTCAGGCTAATTGACATCATTTATCAGAAGCTTCTAAAGCCATGACATTCTTTTCTGGAATTTTCCAAGCTGTTTAAAGGCACAATCAACTTAGTGTTGATTAACTTTTGACCCACTGTAATTGTGATACAGTGAAATAATCTGTCTGTCAACAATTTTTGGAACAATTACTTGTGTCATGCACAAAGTAGATGTCCAAACTGACTTGCCAAGACTATAGTTTGTTAATAAGACATTTGTGGAGTGGTTGAAAAACAAGTTTTAATGACTCGAACTTAAGTGTATGTAAACTTCCGACTTCAACTGTATATATTACATTTACATTTAAGTCATTTAGCAGACGCTCTTATCCAGAGCGACTTACCAAATTGGTGCATTCACCTTATGACATCCAGTGGAACAGCCACTTTACAATAGTGCATCTAAATCTTTAAAGGGGGGGGGGTTGAGAAGGATCACTTTATCCTGTCCTAGGTATTCCTTAAAGAGGTGGGGTTTCAGGTTTCTCCGGAAGGTGGTGATTGACTCCGCTGTCCTGGCGTCGTGAGGGAGTTTGTTCCACCATTGGGGGGCCAGAGCAGCGAACAGTTTTGACTGGGCTGAGCGGGAACTGTACTTCCTCAGTGGTAGGGAGGCGAGCAGGTCAGAGGTGGATGAACGCAGTGCCCTTGTTTGGGTGTAGGGCCTGATCAGAGCCTGGAGGTACTGAGGTGCCGTTCCCCTCACAGCTCCGTAGGCAAGCACCATGGTCTTGTAGCGGATGCGAGCTTCAACTGGAAGCCAGTGGAGAGAGCGGAGGAGCGGGGTGACGTGAGAGAACTTGGGAAGGTTGAACACCAGACGGGCTGCGGCGTTCTGGATGAGTTGTAGGGGATAAATGGCACAGGCAGGGAGCCCAGCCAACAGCGAGTTGCAGTAATCCAGACGGGAGATGACAAGTGCCTGGATTAGGACCTGCGCCGCTTCCTGTGTGAGGCAGGGTCGTACTCTGCGGATGTTGTAGAGCATGAACCTACAGGAACGGGCCACCGCCTTGATGTTAGTTGAGAACGACAGGGTGTTGTCCAGGATCACGCCAAGGTTCTTAGCGCTCTGGGAGGAGGACACAATGGAGTTGTCAACCGTGATGGCGAGATCATGGAACGGGCAGTCCTTCCCCGGGAGGAAGAGCAGCTCCGTCTTGCCGAGGTTCAGCTTGAGGTGGTGATCCGTCATCCACACTGATATGTCTGCCAGACATGCAGAGAGATGCGATTCGCCACCTGGTCATCAGAAGGGGGAAAGGAGAAGATTAATTGTGTGTCGTCTGCATAGCAATGATAGGAGAGACCATGTGAGGTTATGACAGAGCCAAGTGACTTGGTGTATAGCGAGAATAGGAGAGGGCCTAGAACAGAGCCCTGGGGACACCAGTGGTGAGAGCGCGTGGTGAGGAGACAGATTCTCGCCACGCCACCTGGTAGGAGCGACCTGTCAGGTAGGACGCAATCCAAGCGTGGGCCGCACCGGAGATGCCCAACTCGGAGAGGGTGGAGAGGAGGATCTGATGGTTCACATTATCGAAGGCAGCCGATAGGTCTAGAAGGATGAGAGCAGAGGAGAGAGAGTTAGCTTTAGCAGTGCGGAGCGCCTCCGTGATACAGAGAAGAGCAGTCTCAGTTGAATGACTAGTCTTGAAACCTGACTGATTTGGATCAAGAAGGTCATTCTGAGAGAGATAGCGGGAGAGCTGGCCAAGGACGGCACGTTCAAGAGTTTTGGAGAGAAAAGAAAGAAGGGATACTGGTCTGTAGTTGTTGACATCGGAGGGATCGAGTGTAGGTTTTTTCAGAAGGGGTGCAACTCTCGCTCTCTTGAAGACTGAAGGGACGTAGCCAGCGGTCAGGGATGAGTTGATGAGCGAGGTGAGGTAAGGGAGAAGGTCTCCGGAAATGGTCTGGAGAAGAGAGGAGGGGATAGGGTCAAGCGGGCAGGTTGTTGGGCGGCCGGCCGTCACAAGACGCGAGATTTCATCTGGAGAGAGAGGGGAGAAAGAGGTCAGAGCACAGGGTAGGGCAGTGAGCAGAACCAGCGGTGTCGTTTGACTTAGCAAACGAGGATCGGATGTCGTCGACCTTCTTTTCAAAATGGTTGACGAAGTCATCTGCAGAGAGGGAGGAGGGGGGAGGAGGAGGATTCAGGAGGGAGGGGAAGGTGGCAAAGAGCTTCCTAGGGTTAGAGGCAGAAGCTTGGAATTTAGAGTGGTAGAAAGTGGCTTTAGCAGCAGAGAAAGAAGAGGAAAATGTAGAGAGGAGGGAGCGAAAGGATGCCAGGTCCGCAGGGAGGCGAGTTTTCCTCCATTTCCGCTCGACTGCCCGGAGCCCTGTTCTGTGAGCTCGCAATGAGTCGTCGAGCCACGGAGTGGGAGGGGAGGACCGAGCCGGCCTGGAGGATAGGGGGCATAGAGAGTCAAAGGATGCAGAAAGGGAGGAGAGGAGGGTTGAGGAGGCAGAATCAGGAGATAGGTTGGAGAAGGTTTGAGCAGAGGGAAGAGATGATAGGATGGAAGAGGAGAGAGTAGCGGGGGAGAGAGAGCGAAGGTTGGGACGGCGCGATACCATCCGAGTAGGGGCAGTGTGGGAAGTGTTGGATGAGAGCGAGAGGGAAAAGGTTACAAGGTAGTGGTCGGAGACTTGGAGGGGAGTTGCAATGAGGTTAGTGGAAGAACAGCATCTAGTAAAGATGAGGTCGAGCGTATTGCCTGCCTTGTGAGTAGGGGGGGAAGGTGAGAGGGTGAGGTCAAAAGAGGAGAGGAGTGGAAAGAAGGAGGCAGAGAGGAATGAGTCAAAGGTAGACGTGGGGAGGTTAAAGTCACCCAGAACTGTGAGAGGTGAGCCGTCCTCAGGAAAGGAGCTTATCAAGGCATCAAGCTCATTGATGAACTCTCCGAGGGAACCTGGAGGGCGATAAATGATAAGGATGTTAAGCTTGGAAGGGCTGGTAACTGTGACAGCATGGAATTCAAAGGAGGCGATAGACAGATGGGTAAGGGGAGAAAGAGAGAATGACCACTTGGGAGAGATGAGGATCCCGGTGCCACCACCCCGCTGACCAGAAGCTCTCGGGTGTGCGAGAACACGTGGGCGGACGAAGAGAGAGCAGTAGGAGTAGCAGTGTTATCTGTGGTGATCCATGTTTCCGTCAGTGCCAAGAAGTCGAGGGACTGGAGGGAGGCATAGGCTGAGATGAACTCTGCCTTGTTGGCCGCAGATCGGCAGTTCCAGAGGCTACCGGAGACCTGGAACTCCACGTGGGTCGTGCACGCTGGGACCACCAGATTAGGGTGGCCGCGGCCACACGGTGTGGAGCGTTTGTATGGTCTGTGCAGAGAGGAGAGAACAGGGATAGACAGACACATAGTTGACAGGCTACAGAAGAGGCTACGCTAATGCAAAGGAGATTGGAATGACAAGTGGACTACACGTCTCGAATGTTCAGAAAGTTAAGCTTACGTAGCAAGAATCTTATTGACTAAAATGATTAAAATGATACAGTACTGCTAAAGTAGGCTAGCAGGCAGTGGCTGCGTTGTTGACTTTGTAGGCTAGCTGGCAGTGGCTGCGTTGTTGACACTGCACTAATCAAGTCGTTCCGTTGAGTGTAATAGTTATTCGGGGGCTAGCTGGCTAGCTAGCAGTGTTGATTACGTTACGTTGCGTTAAAAGAACGACAATAGCTGGCTAGCTAACCTAGAAAGTCGCTCTAGACTACACAATTATCTTTGATACAAAGACGGCTATGTAGTTAGCTATGTAGCTAGCTACCATCAAACAAATCAAACCGTTGTACTGTGATGAAATTAAATGAAAATGTGATACTACCTGTGGAGCGGAATGCGACCGGGTTGTTGAGTGCGGAAGTTTATATATGAGATGAGTAATGTAGGATATGTAAACATTATATAAAGTAGCATTGTTTAAAGTGACTAGTGATACATTTATTACATCCAATTTTTAATTATTAAAGTGGCTGGAGTTGAGTCAGTATGTTGGCAGCAGCCACTCAATTTTAGTGGTGGCTGATTAACAGTCTGATGGCCTTGAGATAGAAGCTGTTTTTCAGTCTCTCGGTCCCAGCTTTGATGCACCTGTACTGACCTCGCCTTCTGGATGATAGCGGGGTGAACAGGCAGTGGCTCGGGTGGTTGTTGTCCTTGATGATCTTTATGGCCTTCCTGTGACATCGGGTGGTGTAGGTGTCCTGGAGGGCAGGTAGTTTCCCCCCGGTGATGCGTTGTGCAGACCTCACTACCCTCTGGAGAGCCTTACGGTTGTGGGCGATGCAGTTGCCGTACCAGCCAGTGATATGCTCTCGATTGTGCATCTGTAAAAGTTTGTTTTTTGGTGACAAGCCACATTTCTTCAGCCTCCTGAGGTTGAAGAGGCGCTCTTGCGCCTTCTTCACCACGCTGTCTGTGTGGGTGGACCATTTCAGTTTGTCCATGATTTGTACGCTGAGGAACTTAACTTTCCACCTTCCCCACTACTGTCCCGTTGACGTGGATAGGAGGGTGCGCCCTCTGCTGTTTCCTGAAGTCCACGATCATCTCCTTTATTTTGTTGACATTGAGTGTGAGGTTATTTTCCTGACACCACACTCAGCGGGCCCTCACCTCCTCCCTGTGGGCCGTCTCATCGTTGTTGGTAATCAAGCCTACCACTAGTGTCGTCTGCAAACTTGATGATTGAGTTGGAGGCGTGCATGGCCACGCAGTCATGGGTGAACAGGGAGTACAGGAGAGTGTTGAGAACGCACCCTTGTGGTGCAACAGTGTTGAGGATCAGTGGGATGGAGATGTTGTTTCCTACCCTCACCACCTGGAGGCTGCCCGTCGACGCTCAGGACCCTGTTGCACAGGGCGGGGTTGAGACCCAGGGTCTCGAGCTTAATGACGATTTTGGAGGGTACTATGGTGTTAAATGCTGAGCTGTAATCGATGAACAGCATTCTTACATAGCTATTCCTCTTGTCCAGATGGGTTAGGGCAGTGTGATTGCGACTGTGTCGTCTGTGGACCTATTGGTGTGGTAAGCACATTGGCGTGGGTCTAGGGTGTCAGGTAGGGTGGAGTTGATATGATCCTTGACTGGTCTCTCAAAGCACTTCATGATGACGCAAGTGAGCGCTACGGGGTGGTAGTCGTTTAGCTCAGTTACCTTAGCTTTCTTGGGAACAGGAACAATGGTGGCCCTCTTGAAGCATGTGGGAACAGCAGACTGGGATATGGATTGATTGAATATGTCTGTAAACACACTAGCCAGCTGGTCTGCGCATGCTCCAAGGACGTGGCTAGGGAGGCCGTCTTGCTCGGCAGCCTTGCGAGGGTTAACACTTTTAAATGTTTTACTCACGTGGGCTGCGGTGAAGGAGGGCCCGCAGATTTTGGTAGCGGGCCGTGTCCGTGGTACTGTATTGTCCTCAAAGTGAGCAAAGAAGTTGTTTAGTTTGTCTGGGAGCAAGACATCAGTGTCTGCGACGGGGCTGGGTTTCTTTTTGTAATTCGTGATTGACTGTAGACCCTGCCACATACGTCTCATGTCTGAGCTGTTGAATTGCGACTCTACTTATGGACGCTTAGCTTGTTTGATTGCCTTGCGGATTGAATAGCTACACTGTTTGTCTTCGGTCATGTTTCTGGTCGCCTTGCCATGATTAAAAGCAGTGGTTCGCGCTTTCAGTTTTGCGCGAATGCTGCTATCAATCCACGGTTTCTGGTCGGGGAAGGTTTTAGTTGTCACCGTGGGTACAACATCACTGGTGCACTTGCTAATAAACTCGCTCACAGAATCAGCGTGTACTGTGCTAGCAAAACAGTCCTGTAGCCTAGCTTCCGCCTCATCTGACCGCCTCTGTATTGAGCAAGTTACTGGTACTTCTTGCTTTAGTTTTTGCTTGTGACCAGGAATCGGGATTGTTATGGTCCGATTTGCCAAATGGAGGGTGAGGGAGAGAGCTTTGTATGAACCTCTGTGTGGAGCAAAGGTGAACAATAGTTTTTTTCCCTCTCTGGTTGCCCATGTGACATGCAGGTAGAAATGAAGTAAAACGGACACAAGTTTGCCGGCATTAAAGTCCCCGGCCACTAGGTGCGTCGCTTCTGAATAGCATTTTCCTGTTTGCATATGGCCTTTGCACTCAACAAGCTGTACGTCTTTGTGCCAGCACCAGCATTGTGGTGGTAAATAGACAGCTACGAAATATATAGATGTAAACTCTTGGTAGATAGTGTGGTCTACAGCTTATCATGAGGTACACTACCTCAGGTGAGCAATACCTCGAGACTACCTTAATATTAGACATTGTGCACTAGCTGTTATTCACAAATGGACACTCCCCCACCGCTCATCTTATAAGAGAAGGTAGCAGCAACATTATGTACAAAATAAGTTACAAACAATGTGAAAAAAACACACAAAATAGCACAGTTGGTTAGGAGCCCATAAAACGGCAGCCATCCCCTACGGCGCCATTACATGATTATTTTAAATCAGTGGGCTTTGACACGCATGTGGACCCCGCACCTGCCCGTTGTAGCTCGGAGTTTTATCGATGTCACAAGAAGAGTACACAAGTTTTGGCTGGTGACCTAGTTTACTGTTTACTCAAGGAACATTGTATGTGCATCCAGGAAAGTAAGTTGTGGGGTCTACGACTGGGGATTTTATGCTGTTTAGTAATGCTTAGCTGTTTAGTCTATAGGTCTGTATTATAGCTCTACTGTTATCCTGCACCTAATTCCCTTGAATATTTCAGATGGCCTACTGCTGGTGTATATTGTGTACAGTGGCAAGAAAAAGTATGAACCCTTTGGAATTACCTGGAGATTTGCATAAATTAGTCATAAAATTTGATCTGATCTTCATCTTAGTCACAACAATAGACAAACACAGTGTGCATAAATTAATAACAAAGAAACTATTGTGTTTTTCTTGTCTATATTGAATACATCATTTAAATATTCACAGTGTAGGTTGGAAAATGTATGTGAACCCCTAGCCTAATGACTTATCCAAAAGATAATTGGAGTCAGGAGTCAGCTAACCTGGAGTCCAATCAATGAGACGAGATTGGAGATGTTGGTTAGATCTGCCCTATAAAAAACACACACAAAATTTGAGTTTGCTATTCACAAGACTCATTGCCTGATGTGAACCATGCCTCGAACAAAAGACATCTCAGAAGACCTAAGATTAAGAATTGTTGACTTGCATGAAGTTGGAAAGGGTTACAAAAGTATCTCTAAAAGCCTTGATTTTCATCAGTCCACGGTAAGACAAATTGTCTATAAATGGAGAAAGTTCAGCACTGTCGCTACTCTCCTGGCTGTTCTGCAAAGATGGCTGCAAGAGCACAGTGCAGAATGCTCAATGAGGTTAAGAATCCTAGAGTGTCAGCTAAAGACTTACAGAAATCTCTGGAACATGATAACATCTCAGTTGATGAGTCTACAATACGTGAAACACTAAACAAGAATGGTGTTCATTGGAGGACACCACGGATGAAGCCACTGCTGTCCAAAAGAAACATTGCTGCACGTCTGAAGTTCACAAAAGAGCATCTGGAAGTTCCACAGCCCTTCTGGAGAATATTCTGTGGACAGATTAAACTGAAGTTGAGTTTGGAAGGAACACACAACACTATGTGTGGAGAAAAACATCAAAACCTCATTCCAATTGTAAAGTATGGTGGAGGGAGCATCATGGTTTGGGGCTGCTTTGCTGCCTCAGGGCCCGGACAGTTTGCTATCATCGGCGGAAAAATGAATTCCCAAGTTTATTAAGTCGTTTTGCAGGAGAATGTAAGGCTATCTGTCCACCAATTGAAGCTCAACAGAAGTTGGGTGATGCAACAAGACAACGACCCCAAACACAGAAGTATATCAAACAACAGAATGGCTTCAACAGAAGAAAATACGCCTTCTGGAGTGGCCCAGTCAGATTCCTGACCTCAACCCGATTTTAAAATGCTGTGGCATGACCTCGAGTGGTTCATACCAGACATCCTAAGAATATTGCTGAACTGAAACAGTTTGGTAAAGATGACTGGTCCAAAATTCCTCCTGACTGTTGTGCAGGTCTGGTCCGCAACTACAGAAAATGTTTGGTTGAGTTTATTGCTGCCAATTGAGGGTCAACCAGTTATTAAATCCAAGGGTTCACATACTTTTCCCACCCTACACTGTGAATGTTTACACGGTGTGTTCAATCAAGACATGAAAACAAATCATTGTTTGTGTGATATTAGTATAAGCAGACTGTTTGTCTATTGTTGTGACTTAGATGAAGATCGGATCAAGTTTTATGACCAATTTATGCAGAAATTCCAAATGGTTCACATACTTTTTCTTGCCACTGTATATCATTATTACATCACTTGTATAAGTATTTACGCACAATATGTTTGTTTAGAAATTAGTATAGTATAGCTTGTAGTGTATGCACATTCTACCACTGCGCATTCATAGTTTGCGTTAGTCTTATGCCATGGCATGTTTCTAGAACCTGATAAAAGTTTCGGAGACGGTCCTCGAAGCTCGCACTTGCACAGTCTGATGTACGACTCTGTGGGACCAGAGACAGACCAGATAAGATCTACTATAATGTAGCAATACAACAGGATCTTTACATAATGGCATTACATACACACATAGCAGAGAGAGAGAACTAATAACTCGGACAGGCACGATTTATAGCCCTCTCTCTCTGGTCTGATGTAGATCTTATCTGGTCTGTCTCTGGTCCTACAGAGTCGTACATCAGACTGCACGCGCGAGCGAGCTTCGAGGACCGTCTGAAACTTCTAGAAACTCGCCATTGCATAGCACTAGTGAGAACCATGAATGCGCAGTGGTAGAATGTGCAAACATTACAAGCTATAAAATAACAATTTCTAAACTAACATATTGTGCATAAATACTCATGCAAGCAATGCAATAATGATGTACACAATTTCCACCAGCTGTAGGCCGTCCTAAATATACAAGGGAATTAGGTGCATAATTACAGCAGTACTACAAATACAAATGTAGTAAAGTAACTTGTTCACCAAAACCTGTGTTCTTGTGTCAGCTAGAATGGGCAGGTGCAGTGTCCACATGCGTGTCCAAGCCCACTGATTGGCTGAAAACGAGGGGCTGTGATGGACAGCTGTGATGGAGAGTGATCCACCCTTAAGGGACTGCGGGAAAGTCCCGTGCACAGGCATGGCCTTTTTTACAGCTGCCCTTGGATTTCTTATATAAATCCAAACAGCTTGAAAAAGGCTGTACTGGGGGACTTAGTCTCTAACTTAGTCTCTAATCCACTGGAGGGGGGGTTCTACTAAGCTATATGGAATTGTTTTAAGAAGGTCATATCAAGGATCATTTAGCTTTTTGATTTTGAGTTTAAAACCCCTTGAACTAAAAAAAAATGTTTTTAACAATTTGAAATGATTTAGGGTCTTACTGCTATTAGCACATAGAAGCACATTGAATAACAGTCCCCCAAATATATCAAAAAGAAGTTTGTTCTCCTATATCTGAGAGATAAGAAAGATCAGGAAACATGATTTTTTTACATGTATTTAACCCCATATTTTTGGCATTAAACAGTCTCCATATAGTACCAGTCAAAAGTTTGGACACACCTTCTCATTCAATGATTTTTCCTTTTACTATTTTCTACGTTGTATAATAATTGTGAAGACCTCAAACTATGAAATAACACATGGAATCATGTAGCAACCAAAAAAGTGTTAAAAACAAATCAAAATATGTTTTAGATTCTTCAAAGAACCCACCTTTTGCCTTGTTGACAGCTTTGCACACTCTTGGCATTCTCTCAATCAGCTTCATGAGGAATGATTTTCCAGTGGTCTTGGTGAGCACTTGTTGGCTGCTTTTCCTTCACTCTTTTGTCCAACTCATCCCAAACTATCTCAATTGGGTTGAGGTCAGGTGATTGTGTAGGCCAGGTCATCTGATGCAGCACTCCATCGCTCTCCTTGGTCAAATAGCCCTTACACAACCTGGAGGTGTGTTGGGTCATTTGTCCTGTTGAAAAACAAATTATAGTCCCACTAAGCGCAAACCAGATGGGATGGCATATCGCTGCAGAATGCTGTGGTAGCCATGCTGATTGTGTGCCTTGAATTCTAAATAAATCACAGACCGTGTCACCAGCAAAGCACACCACCTCCCCCATGCTTCACGGTGGGAACTGCACATGCGGAGATCATCTGTTTACCTACTCTGCGTCTCACAAAGACACGGCGGTTGGATCCAAAAATCACAATTTTGGACTCATCAAACCAAAGGACAGATTTCCACGGGTCTAATGTCCATTTCTCGTGCTTCTTGGCCCAAGCAAGTCTCTTTTTCTTATTGGTGTCCTTTAGTAGTGGTTTCTTTGCAGCAATTCGACCATGTAGGCCTGGTTCATGCAGTCTGCTTTGAACAGTTGATGTTGATGTGTCTGTTACTTGAACTCTAAAGCATTTATTTGGGCTGCAATTTCTGAGGCTGGTAACTCTAATGAACTTACCCTCTGCAGCAGAGGTAACTCTGGGTCTTCCTTTCCTGCGGCGGTCCTCATGAGAGCCAGTTTCATCATAGCGCTTGATGGTTTTTGCGACTGCACTTGAAGAAACGTTCAAAGTTCTTGAAATTTTACGGATTAACTAACCTTTATGTCCTAAAGTAATGATGGACTGTATATGACGTTTGTGTATGTTTCTCTTTGCTTGTTTGAGCTGATCTTGCCATAATATGGACTTAGCCCACTTTAGCCCCTTGTCACAAAACAACTGATTGGCTCAAACACATTAAGAAGGAAAGAGGTTCCACAAATTAACTTTTAACAAGGCACACCTGTTAATTGAAATGCATTCCAGGTGACTACCTCATGAAGCTGGTTGAGCGAATGCCAAGAGTGTGAAAAGCTGTCATCAAGGTAAAGGGTGGCAACTTGGAAGAATCTCACCTCAAATGTATTTAGATTTAACACTTTTTTGGTTACTACATGATTCCATATGTCTTCACTATTCTAAAATGTAGGAAATAGTAAAAAATTAAGAAAAACCCTTGAATGAGTGTGTCCAAACTTTTGACTAGTACTGTATATTAGTGTGTAGCTAACCCAAACGGTTCAGACGTTACAGACCGAAGTTAGACGATCCGGAGGCAGGTGCAGGCTCGGAGACTGTCAGGTGGTCTCCGAGTTGCGACTGAACGGAGGGTCAACCAGTGCAGGAGGCCGGCGGCCCTCCAGAACTGGAGACAGCAGCCACCCTGGGTCAGGGGGCTGAGGGCCTAGCAGTGCAAGCCAGGTATAGCGGGAGGCTACAAAACTAGCTGAGCAGGGAACTTGTAGCCTCGCGCTAGGACAGGCTGCGAACTGGCTAGAGGCAGGGACTACACACCTAGAGGAGCAGATAACCCGGATCCTAAGGGGACAGGAGACCAAGGGCCTAGAACTAGGACAAGTGGTTTGGCATGTAGCACTGAGCTGTCTCCTTGCTGACTAAGGCTGGGGGTTGTGGACCAACTGAGGGCAGAGGCTGCAGACCTAGTGGGGCAGAGAACTTATAGCTTGGCAGAGCAGTGGACTGAGGTCTAACTAAAGCTGGAGACAGCGAAACTAGAACGGCAGATGGCTGGGAGCCTAGTACTGATAACGTTGGGCCTGCCGGGGAGAACTGACCCTGGACCTGCCAGGGTGAACTGACCCTGGACCTGCCAGGGTGAACTGACCCTGGACCTGCCAGGGTGAACTGACCCTGGACCTACCAGGGAGAACGACTAAGGGCTGGGAGAGTGGTAGATCTTTGGGCCTACTGGTAGATTAGGTAACTGAGCCTAGCGGTGTAGGAACCTGATTACTCACATGGGCTAGGGACTGGGGGCTGACTAGGGCAGGAGAAAGCGGACTTAGTACAACTGAGGACCTGGTGGTAAAGACTGAGGGCCTAGCACAGGAAACTTGTGTCCTAGCAGGTCAGGAAGCTGAAAGCCTGGCCAGCTAGGGATCTGCCGTCCAACTAAGGCAGGAGACTGCAAACGGGGCAGCTAACTGAGGACTTAGCTCTTACGCGTCTCTAAACCTGGTGGGCTAGGGAGCTGCAGGGGCCCCCGGCCTGACGGTGGAGCAAACATGGGACATATCTGGGTAAGTTGCTTAGGACTTGGCAGAGCAGCAAACTTAGGGGCTGTTAGTGCAGGGATCATAGTGCTAGGCCCCCAGTCATATTCCATTCTAAGGCAGAAGTCCCGGAACCTAAGTCAGAACAGTGTGAACCTGCAACTAAGTTCAGAGACTGAAGGCCGGGTAGGACTGATCCCACCCGACCATGGTGGGGGAGGCCCCAACATCTGAACTGCAGGCTGTTCCTCCATCCTAGGCATGGGTGAATAATCCACTGCTAGTTTGGGCTCCGGAGCAGGAGGGGGTTGGAGACTTTATGGCTGAAGGTTTCAGGGCAGCAGACAGTCGAACCTTGGACACCTGAGCATCTGCCTCGACCACCAGGGAGTCCCCACTGCGAGTAGAGGACTAGCCTCCTTGCTCGCACACGCTTTTTCAGTTCTGCCCACAAATTTTCTGTAGAATTGAGGTCAGGGCTTTGTGATGGCCACTCCAATACCTTCACTTTCTTGTCCTTAAGCCATTTTGAAACAACTTTGTAAGTATGCTTGTGGTCATTGTCCATTTGGAAGACCCATTTGCGAGCAAGCTTTAACTTCCTGACTGATGTCTTGAGATGTTGCTTCAATATATCCACATAATTTTCCATCTTCATGATGCCATCTATTTTGTGAAGTGCACCAGTCCCTCCTGCAGCAATGTACCCCCACAACATGATGCTGCCACCCCTGTGCTTCGCGGTTGGGATGGTGTTCTTTGGCTTGCCAGCCTCCCCCTTCTTCCTCCTAGCATAACCATGGTCATTATGGCCAAACAGTTCAATTTTTGTTTCATCAGACCAAAGGACATTTCTCTGGGATTGATTGCACTTTTCGCACCAAAGTACGTTCATCTCTAGGAGACAGAACGCTTCTCCTTCCTGCATTGTATGACTGCTGCGTGGTCCCATGGTTTTTATACTTGCTTACTATTGTTTGTACAGATGAACGTGGTACCTTCAGGCGTTTTGGAAATTGCTCCCAAGGATGAACCAGACTTGTGGAGGTCTACATTTTTTTTCCTGAGGTCTTTGCTGATTCCTTTAGATTTTCCCATTATGTGAAGTGAAGAGGCACTGAGTTTGAAGGTAGGCCTTGAAATACATCCACAGGTACACCTCCAATTGACTCAAATTATGTGAATTCGCCTAATCACGAGCCATGGAATGGAATTTTCCAAGCTGTTTAAAGGCACAGTCTACTTAGTGCATGTAAACTTTTGACCCACTGGAATTGTGATACAGTAAATTATATGTGAAATAATCTGTCTGTAAACAATTGTTGCAAAAATGACTTGTGTGATGCACAAAGAAACCGACTTGCCAAAATTATAGTTTGTTAACAAGAAAATTGAGGAGTGGTTGAAAAATGAGTTTTAATGACTCCAACCTAAGTCTATGTAAACTTCCGACTTCAACTGTATATATGCCTCCAGCCAGGGGGGCCTGAGTGACGACGATGTGGTAAATAACTGGGTCACCTCTGGACATAGTGGAAGTCCCAACGGTCCCATGGAGGTGGCAAGTGCTCTGGCTGGAGAGGCCTGGAGTAGTGTCTCTCGTGGAGTAGTGTCTCTCGTGGAGTAGTGTCTCTCGTGGAGTAGTGTCTCTCGTGGAGTAGTGTCTCTCGTGGAGTAGTGTCTCTCGTGGAGTAGGGAGCCTGGCTGACTTGGGGAGTATAGGCTGTGTTGGCACTCCCAAGGTGGGGATGATGGCTCTAACCGGGGAGGCCTAGAGTGGTGACGGTCAGGAGAGTAGCGGCAGAAATGGTGCTCCAGCGGTGGTGAGTACGCCCTCCTGATCTCTTCCTGCACATGACGCAGGTCCTCGTAAAAATCTGGTTATCACCCAACCCTAGTGTGGTCACTCCCTGACCGCTGAGAAGGCCTGGAGCTGGGTTGGACGACTGTAGGATGTGAGAGGTGCGTAAGGCCTCGCAGCTCACTGGTACGCACGCCATCACTGTAGCCAGGTCAGAATCCCAACGATTCGAAGAACCTTGAAAAAACAGCTAGCTGGAGCTCGTCTGAGCGGTCGGCTGGGAATTCCCTCACAGCTAGTACGTAATGCTGATTGTTAAGGCTCTGACTTGCTACAGGCTGTCAGGCTAGAGCAAGGCAGATGTGTCTATATCCAGAGTTGTTGTCTCTTGATCACCACCACACAGTTGTGAGCGCACACACACACACTTCATAGGGGTAATCTTTGTGTTACAATTAGGAATGGACTTGTATAGGGGAAAGGATGTGGCCGACCGCTCAGACAAGCTCCAGCTAGCTGTTTTTTCACCACTACTGCAAACTGAAATGCCCTCCAAGCCTTAGCTGGCTTTGTATTTTAGGCCTTATCTTTTCCTTACAATGTTTCTGCTTTGACTCTCCTTTCCCCTTCTCAGTACTGCGATTCTTCCTGGAGTACCAGTGGTTGATTGACTTTGCAGTGTATGCCATGGGCATCTACCTTTTCACTGAGGGCTACTTTTGTGTAGTGGACCCTGCCAAGGAGGTCCACATTGGGGCCATCTGGTGTGTGCTGACCGTTCTCTGCTGCCTGTATCCTTCAGTTCACCCTCGCTCTGGAAAACCACAATTGTATTACAATTTTGAAAAAGTATTATGAACTATGTTACAATGTCAAGTTGTACTCACTGTACTTGCCAATGTTATTATGTAAGAACTGTGTTCGTCACTTTCTACAAAGTGGGACCCTGGTAAATGAATAACCCAAACATGTACTGTGCCAAAAAATACTTGAATGCATCAATATTGTGCTGCTCCTTGATTGGAGCTGTTTTGTTTCCAAAGGACTGTCTGGTTGTCCCTGTGTTTCCCTTAACTCTCACAGGAAAACCCTCCACTCCCTGATGGGCCACTACTTCAGGTCTGACGAGGGAGGCGAGCGCTCGGTGTGCCTGGCCTTTGGCTTCCTGTCTCTGCTGGTGGCCATGCTGGTGCTGGTGGTCAGAGAGGACTACCTGGAGTTTGGCCTGGAGCCTGGTATGTGCACTACATTAACACCTACTATGGCACGCCCCATTAGGCTATGTATAACACATTTATTTAGTTAATTTTATCATTTCAGTTTGGGCTTTTTCATCATTTGTATTGCAGGTTTTAACAGTCTTTTTGACAACCTTGAGGTTTTCGCAAAACATCAAGGCTTTGCTGAGTGGTCGTAAGTATCTTTTAGTTGGACAGTTGAATTTGTTTCTTTTCAAAAATTAAAATCACAACCTGGGTCCATAGAATACTTGCCATTCATTCATTGACCGACAATATGCTTTTAGTGATCTGTGTTGGCAAATGTGCCCCTTTAATGTTTGCTATTATATTTGGACTCCCATCAGAGTCCCTGTGACCAAGCTGACTGTGAAGTTGGGTCTGGCTGCCATCTGTGCTTTTATTGGTGCTTTGCTGGCCTTCCCTGGCCTCCGCCTAGCCCAGACCCACCTGGACGCAGTTCAGATGAACTCAGACCGCCCATTCATCCAGTAAGAACACACAAACACTTATTTAACTGTGAAACCAAATAACCAACTGGTTCCACTGACTAGTACTGTCTTACTGTTTGGGTGTTGTGCTGTTTTCTGCTTCCCATAGAATGTTGTTGCACATGAGCTTCCTGGCCCCAGTTGTGGTGATCGTGTTGTGGATCAAACCCATTGCTAGGGATTTCCTGGGGAACGCTCCAATGGGGAAGACCTCAGTCACCCTGTAAGTGTGTGTTTGTTTCCTGGACTCCAATATTACAAATGTGACCATTTGGCACTCTCTTGTGCTGATTCCTTCTCAAGGTGTTAACAGATCTTGTGTGTGTATATTCCCAGTATTTCAAGTGCGGTGTTTGACAGTGTTCGTCTGTGGACAGTGGTGGTTCTGTGCTGCCTGAGGCTGGCCCTCACCCGCTACCACATGCAAGCCTACCTCAACCTTTCCCAGAAGTGGGTGGACCAGATGAAGAAGGAGGCGGGGCGCATTGCCGCCATCGACATCCAGAGGAAGGTCCGACAACACATCTAAATGGCAACGCTTTCATGTGAAAGCAATTCTTTTGAGTTGCTTGGAGAACCAGATGAGACCTTAAACCCATGAGTCTTTTGACGTTGTTGTCCTTCCAGGTGACCCGTGTGTTCTGCTACCTGACCATAGTCACCCTGCAGTACATGGTCCCTGTTCTACTCATCCTCTTCTCTACTCTGGCTCTGAAGGCCCTTGGTAAGACATGTACAGTACCTAACATGGCAACAACTAGCTTTGAGGGGGGAAAAAATGATTCCTCACTTTTTCTTATATTCTAATAATAGTTTCATTATTTATACACACTGCATATTTATTTATATACTGGATTCTTCACATATCTCACTATAATATATCTACTGCTGTGCATGGCATTCTTAGCTGTTGTGTAAATTCCGCTGATGTACATTTGCATAGATTGCATTTTGATACTGCTTCAGTGCTATTTGGTTTGTTAATTGGATTCGTCCTGCCGTTCTTGATTTCTTGCCTTTTTTGTTGTTGTATTTTACTTTACATGTTAGCTGTTTGACATTTGACTGCGTTGCTAGGAGCTAGTAGCATAATAATTTTGGTACACTGCTGTAACAGCTGCTAAACTGTACGCAAACCACAAATTCTCATCCGATTTTTAGTGAGGCCTTAGGTGGCCCTACGTAAATGCTGAGAATCTGCATTCTATAATTTAACAATATGAATATACCAACAGTTCTTACAATCATCACAATGCTTGATCCATGGAAATGTAATGTATTTCAGTTGTGCCTTTCAAATGTCTCGTTGTAACACCCATTTGTTCCTATTGACCTTTTTGTATCTCAGGTGACTTCTCATGGAGTGGTGCAGAGCAGGCTCCGGGGGTGACCCCTGCCCTGGTAATGCCCACGGTCTCTCCCGTCCTGCCAGGGCTGGAGGAGGACGAAGAGGGGGTGGAGGACATGGAGGAGGACATCCAGGCCACGGTGGCCCGTCTAACCGAGGGCTTCTCGGCCCTGCGCTCCGTCCTCACCCCCCTCTTCTTCAGAGGCCTCTTTGCCTTCCTCACCTGGTGGGTGGCCGCCTGCCAAGTCATCAGCAGCCTGTTTGGCATTTACTTCCACCAGTACCTCATGCAGAACTGAAGAGGACTACACTACCCTTAATCTCTAGCTAACACTGTGCCAGTGTTCCAGGCAGGTCAAACTCAATACAACAAATGGACAGGATGTGTGTGCTCCTGTCTGTTACTGTAACAAAGGTGTCACCGATATCAGAAGGGATGTGATGGTTTCTGACATGCTGACACCTTACTACTACTACCTTGTTGTCCTGTGGGCCCAGTCAGACCCTTAGACCTTGACCAGGACTATGATGAAATGCTGTATAATGTGGACTGGATTCTGTCCAACTGCTATGTATCACATTTCTCTGTTTTAACAAATGCATTTGAAGCCAGTGTTACTTTTTTATTTGTTATTTTATCATATAGTATTAGGAAATGTTGCAAAAGAGCTGTTTCTAGTAGGAAAAGCTACCACTACTTCCAGCCTAGTTTGCTAGTAGAGGTTGATTTCAGAAGTGCTTGATGCTTTATTTATTTTCGTCCTTTAGTTCTGCTGTACCGTACTGATTGTAATGAACCCGTGGAGTTCAGTCTATTCAGCAGTCATCACCACTCGACCGTCCATTCTCCTTAATCATTAGTTACCCACCTTTTAAAACAAAGCACTGAGGATATTTTACTGTGTTTTAATGGAGGTATTCAGTGAATAATTCTAAGTGCCTGGAAACTCAGGGATTTTGAGTCAATGATAAGATATCTCTTTTTTTCTGCAAAATAGTAGACGGGTGATAACAGCTATCTATCTGTATCATTCAATAACACTCCAGCCCAGCCTGGATTTGGCAAATCTTACCTGTATTAGCAACCATCTTTCAGTCTCAACAAAGTTTGTCAGTTGAATTTGTTTGAACAAAGTATTTCCTGCGTTTTGTTTTGCTGCCAAACAATCATTTACACTTAAAGCGTCAATCAGCAGTTGAAACAATAACGAAGCGCCTTCCCCGCCCCTATTTTGGTAAAAGTTGAGGGATGGGGAGGGAAAATGTATCCACTCTTGAATGTATAGACAGAGCTATGGATGCATGGACTGACCATCTATGATATCAAAATGATAGTTTTAACCGTGTTTTGAGGCTATATAGCTTTCTATATACTTTGTTTACAAACATTGGAGTAAAACAAGCTTATTTTGGTTCTGATGGGGTAGAACAGTTGAACTGAGCTCATGAGGCATTAAGTTATATTCTTCAAGAATCAATGGGTAACAATTTATAAGTGAAACATTTTATGTAGCAACTGCAGATTGCCCCTTTTTAGGATGATGTAGGCTTAGAACAAATCTTGCCTAAAACTTAAACCTAGGTCTGAAATGTGTTGCAGATTTTGTCGTGTCAACGGTTTAAAAAACAATGAATTTACTTATTTATACTCTATTGCCACTGGTCATGTTGGAAAGGTACAGGTGTCATGCTGTTGGACTTTTGGGTCGTTTTGTTTTTGGAAAGTGTGATTTCTGTGTTTAAAAAAAATAAAAATAAAAATCAGATTGATTGAATGTTTGGTATTCATTTTACGTTGTGTGGTTTGTATGAAAATGTTTTTTTCAACAAAAGACTTATGAATGCACGGTTTGAACTTTTAGTTGTATACCAAATGTTTTATTCTGTTGTCTGTGTGGCAAATGTTACTGGCTTATGAAATTATTAAACTCTTGTTTTAAATCTTGTCTTTTTATTATCGGTGATTAATCACACCTTAGCCAATACCACATGTTTTAATTATCCCAGCAAAATGTTTTAATAAAAATTTTAGTTTTCATTTCTCCCACTGACTTGACTTGTCTTGTATATCATATAATGTGGGAGAAAAGAAAGGGCTTTTTCAAAGTTAATTCACCATTTGACAAAATACATCATCCATGACAATGGTGTCTAGCTGCTGAATTGACCCTCACCTCTGACCTTAACCTCCAGAGTGGATAATATTTTAATCGTTGATCATTTTCCCTGCACTTATTCCTCCAATCTAATATATTTGTGTTAAATGTATTTAGATTTTTGTGTGATCAATTTCATTTAGCTTTTTAGCAATATGATGCAGTATCACAATTTAACATTGTTCTGCCTCAAATTGTATCTTTTTTTCTGGATATCACTCCTACTGTGGAATGATATGGTTAAAAATCAGATCCTCCTCTCCACCCTCTCCGAGTTGGGCATCTCCGGCGCGGCCCACGCTTGGATTGCGTCCTACCTGACAGGTCGCTCCTACCAGGTGGCGTGGCGAGAATCTGTCTCCTCACCACGCGCTCTCACCACTGGTGTCCCCCAGGGCTCTGTTCTAGGCCCTCTCCTATTCTTGCTATACACCAAGTCACTTGGCTCTGTCATAACCTCACATGGTCTCTCCTATCATTGCTATGCAGACGACACACAATTAATCTTCTCCTTTCCCCCTTCTGATGACCAGGTGGCGAATCGCATCTCTGCATGTCTGGCAGACATATCAGTGTGGATGACGGATCACCACCTCAAGCTGAACTTCGGCAAGACGGAGCTGCTCTTCCTCCCGGGGAAGGACTGCCCGTTCCATGATCTCGCCATCACGGTTGACAACTCCATTGTGTCCTCCTCCCAGAGCGCTAAGAACCTTGGCGTGATCCTGGACAACAAACTGTCGTTCTCAACTAACATCAAGGCGGTGGCCCGTTCCTGTAGGTTCATGCTCTACAACATCCGCAGAGTACGACCCTGCCTCACACAGGAAGCGGCGCAGGTCCTAATCCAGGCACTTGTCATCTCCCGTCTGGATTACTGCAACTCGCTGTTGGCTGGGCTCCCTGCCTGTGCCATTAAACCCCTACAACTCATCCAGAACGCCGCAGCCCGTCTAGTGTTCAACCTTCCCAAGTTCTCTCACGTCACCCCGCTCCTCCGCTCTCTCCACTGGCTTCCAGTTGAAGCTCGCATCCGCTACAAGACCATGGTGCTTGCCTACGGAGCTGTGAGGGGAACGGCACCTCAGTACCTCCAGGCTCTGATCAGGCCCTACACCCAAATAAGGGCACTGCGTTCATCCACCTCTGGCCTGCTCGCCTCCCTACCACTGAGGAAGTACAGTTCCCGCTCAGCTCAGTCAAAACTGTTCGCTGCTCTGGCTCCCCAATGGTGGAACAAACTCCCTCACGACGCCAGGACAGCG
Organism: Oncorhynchus gorbuscha; assembly: GCF_021184085.1. Lineage (NCBI taxonomy): Eukaryota > Metazoa > Chordata > Actinopteri > Salmoniformes > Salmonidae > Oncorhynchus > Oncorhynchus gorbuscha. The sequence continues at coordinate 39,811,987 of NC_060187.1, forward strand.
GAGTCAATCACCACCTTCCGGAGACACCTGAAACCCCACCTCTTTAAGGAATACCTAGGATAGGATAAAGTAATCCTTCTCACCCCGCCCCCCCTTAAAATATTTAGATGCACTATTGTAAAGTGGTTGTTCCACTGGATGTCATAAGGTGAATGCACCAATTTGTAAGTCGCTCTGGATAAGAGCGTCTGCTAAATGACTTAAATGTAATGTAAATGTAAAAACAGCTGGATATCACTCCTACTGTGGAATGATATGGTTAAAAACAGCTGGATATCACTCCTACTGTGGAATGATAAGGTTAAAAACAGCTGGATATCACTCCTACTGTGGAATGATATGGTTAAAAACAGCTGGATATCACTCCTACTGTGGAATAAGGTTAAAAACAGCTGGATATCACTCCTACTGTGGAATGATATGGTTAAAAACAGCTGGATATTGTACAGCAAACTTCTGTCAGATATCCCTGGTAATAAGTAACAAAACCTTCCCTCAGATGTGTCACATCCAGACTGCGGCCAGCAGGGTGTTATTCAGAGCTGACATGATTTATTGGAGATATTATTTGACTTCCACATCCAGTCAAAACCCACAAAGATGCCCAATTTAGAGAGGGATGGCCCCTTGTCTGAGCCTTTATGTGCCGGTGAGTTGGGATATGCTTCAATGGAGGAAATCGTGCTCAAACACTGAGAACTTACCAGAGAGGGGAGCAGTTAACACCTTGGAACCCTGTGTATTATGGATGGCTGAGATTCTGATCCTAAATATCTCTTGCAATAACAAAATACTTTGACAGTTTAACAATAGATTTTTATATGATGTGCTGGAAAACTTTGAGTGAAATGTTCAAGAAATATTCCCCCCTTTTTAAATCTTATCATTCATTTGCCTTTGTGATGCTTTTGAAATCATGGAGCCTTTTACAATGATGGCAACACAGCTAATCTGAGTACTTTGACTTCATTGGGAGAATTTTCTCCCTAACATTCACACCAAACCCTCCATTGCCGGATTAAGAAATCATAGGCCCTGGCGCTTTGTTGTTATAGCCCCCCATTCCGAGTACACCATCATGATCTGTAAACAAATCTGTGCACCAAGATTTGATGCTGGGGTAAATTTACTGATGAAGAAAAAGTCCCTTTATAATAAAGCCGTAATAATGCTTGCGGCATAGGCTACAGTTAAGCCAATGGCTTCATCTTCATCATTAGGTAAGTCAGTGTGCTTTAGTAGCCTACTGTAGCCATTGTTATATATATATACTGTATACTGTATATATTTCCTCCTAATATTGTACAATCTGTGTGTTGCTTCATTGACCTGGCTATTGTTTGTTTGAATTCAAGACCAGATTGAGCTCAGCTTGTCAGTGTCAGAGTTGCCACTCATTTTGGTAATTTGTGTGAAATTAAAAAGACTCAATGTCTTCTGTCATGTAAATGACGTAGAATTGCATGAAATGCATTTTTAAAAAGCTGCTAAAAATGTTCTCCATGTGTGGAAATACTAAAAACGCATGTACTCAACTGTAGCCTATGCCACATGGCAAATGTTTTTATGGCTTTATTATAAAGGGGCTTTTTGTTAAACAGTAATTTGACCACAAATCGAAAAGAACCCAAAGCCTTGGGGCCTATGATTTCTTAATCTGGCCCGATAGGCTACTCACGGTGATGGCCGATGCGCTCGTCTGGCAATAGCCTTTGTCAAGATGTGCTACTTTGAAAAACAATGCTTCTGTTAGCTACAAATTGGAAGTTGTTGAGAAAACATTGTTTCTGTTGGTTCTACAGACTTCTCTTTTCAGTGGTAGGCATTTGCTTCCAAACTGTGTGCTTTTCCTGGGATTGTATTTTTAAATCTGCAAAAGGCAACCAACCATAGAAATATAATACATTCAGTGCTGTGAAAAAGTATTTGCCTCTTTCAAAGTTTCTCTATTTTTGCATATTTTTTACACAAAATGTTATCAGATCTTCAACCAAAACCTAATATTAGATAAAGGGAAGCTGAGTGAACAAATAACACAACAATTACATACTTTTTTCCATTAATATTATAAACAAAGTTATGCAACACCCAATGCCCCTGTGTGAAAGAGTAATTGCCCCTGTGTGAAAGAGTAATTGCCCCTGTGTGAAAGAGTAATTGCCCCTGTGTGAAAGAGTAATTGCCCCCTTACACTCAATAACTGGTTGTGCCACATTTAACAGCAATGATTCCTACCAAACACTTTCTGCATTCGTTGATCAGCCTCTCACATCACTGTGGAGGATTTCTGTCCCACTCTTCCATGCAGAACTGCTTTAACTCAGCGATATTTGTGGGTTTTCAAGCATGAACTGCTAATTTCAATCCTGCCACAACAATTGGGATTGGCCTTTCAAAAACTTCAAATTTGTTGCTTTTTAGCCATTTTCACGTAGACTTGATTGTGTGTTTGATATCATTGTCTTGCTGCATGACCCAACTGTGCAAGAGTGGGACAAAATTCATCCACAGCAATGTGAGACTGAACAAAAACTACATGAAGTGTTTGGTTGCAGGAATTGCAGCTAAAGGTGGCACAACCAGTTATTGAGTGTAAGAGGGCAATTACTTTTTCACACAGGAATATTGGATGTTGAATAACTTTGTTAATTAAATAAATAAATAAAGTATCCATTTTTTTGTTATTTGTAAACTCAGGTTCCCTTGATCTAATATTAGGTTTCCGTTGAAGCTCTGATAACATTCAGTATCAAAAATATGAAAATGGGGCAAATACTTTTCCTTCATTTATGTATGTGCTTGTGATAAAACTTATTCCACAGTTATTTTTTATGAACTATTGATACTCTGTGGATAAATTATGCTCTCTGGTTTATTTTGAACATTGAGAGATTGTGTGGCAGGGGCTAGGCTCAAATTTTTTAATCCAACCACAGTCCTGTGGTTGGATTAAAAAATGGAACCTAGCCCCCCTGACTCACACAATTGACCAGTCACATTTATTTATTATGCAGTTTATTATAAATATATATATATATTAAAAAATCAGTTACCCAATCAAGGTAGGGCCCCCCAGTTACCCACATGGGCCCCCTACCTTCTCTCCTCCCATCTGATGACTAGCAGTGCAGCAGCAGGCTATTTATTTTGTACTATTTGCTGCCTCTTGGGCCCCCCACGGGCAGGGGCCCAGGGGCTTCAGCCCCAGTAAGCCCCTGCATTAAGCTGGCTCTGATTGTCCCTCCAGGTAAAAGGCAAATGCAAAGCGCTGTATATGGCCAGGCAGGCCCAGGCCTCTACTAGCCTCTGACAGGTCTGGGAGAGTGTCCAGCTTAATGAACTGGAAGGTGACAGGGTTGACATATCTATATAATCACATTAATTATGTGCATGTGTTTGGAGGCCCCATGTCTGCCGTCTGCAGCCGCCAGGGCTGTTGCTATAGGGACCAGGCAGCAACCAGGCAGAGGAGACTTCAGACATGGCCTGCAGACTGGCCCTATCCTCAAGGGAGCTGCCCAGACACGACCCCTGTGACACTCTTTTCTTTTGGGGAGCAGAGAGGGTGTGCTGACACAGTGTGGGAACGGGATCATTCTAGCCAATTTCCTCCCAGTCAGTCTAAATTGCAGGGAAATGCTCTATAGGGAGGCATAGAGAAGTGTATTCACTGTATGTGATGTCCAGCTGTGACTGTAAGGCATCGTGTACTGTATGTGATGTCCAGCTGTGACTGTAAGGCATCGTGTACTGTATGTGATGTCCAGCTGTGACTGTAAGGCATCGTGTACTGTATGTGATGTCCAGCTGTGACTGTAAGGCATCGTGTACTGTATGTGATGTCCAGCTGTGACTGTAAGGCATCGTGTACTGTATGTGATGTCCAGCTGTGACTGTAAGGCATCGTGTACTGTATGTGATGTCCAGCTGTGACTGTAAGGCATCGTGTACTGTATGTGATGTCCAGCTGTGACTGTAAGGCATCGTGTACTGTATGTACACTGTCTTTTAATGTTGAAAGCTTTTAGGCTTTTTTAAGTGTTCCTCCATTCTTGTTCTCCCCTCAGTTGGAACCTGGTGGCTTGACAGAGTGGTCTGACATTATAATGAGTGACCAGATGTTTTCAATGGACACATGAAAGATAGATACACGTGGCAAATATCATTGTATCCGTCTTCAGATTAATTTACACCGAAAGGAAATGCTGTGACTTCTAAATCACGTTTAAAAATATTTAAAAAATCAGTCAATTAGATTTACAGCCCTAAGGTGGTCTAAATAAGATACAAGTCAAATCATGTTTATTAAAAGACAGCCACATCATTAAAATAAGTATGAAGCCATGGGCTGTTTTGATAAATACAGTGTTTAGAAAATATGTCAAATAAATGTATGCAAAAAAATGATGTTTTTCACATTCTACATTTATCCACAAGGGAAATATACTGAACAAAAATATAAACGGAACATGCAGCAATTTCAAAGATTTTGCTGAGTTACAGTTCATAGAAGCAAATCAGTCAATTCAGTCAAATTCATTAGGTCCTATTCTATGGCTTTTATATGACTAGGAATACAGCTATGCATCTGTCGGTTACAGAGATGAATTAGAAAAGGTAGGGGCATGGATCAGAAAGACAGTCAGTGTCTGGTGGGACCACTATTTCCCCCATGCATCTCCTTCGCATATAGTTGATCAGGTTGTTGATTGTGGAATGTTGTCCCACTCCTCTTCAATGGCGGTGCGAAGTTGCTGGATATTGCCGGGAACTGGAACACGTGGTGGTACGCGTTGATCCAGAGGATCCCAAACATCCTCAACATGTCTGGTGAAAATGCACACATGGAAGAACTGGGACATTTTCAGCTTCCAGTAATTGTGTACAGATCTTTGCGACATGGGGTCGTGTATTATCATGCTGAAACAAGGGGTGATGGCGGCGGATGAATGGCACGACAACGGGCCTCAGGATCTCGTCACATTATCTTTGTGCATTCAAATTGCCATAGATAAAATGCAATTGTGTTCGTTGTCCATAGCTTATGCCTGCCCATACCATAACCCCACTGCCACCATGGGGCACTCTATTCCCAACGTTGACATCAGCAAACCGCTTGCCCACACGACGTCATACACGCTGCCTGCCATCTGCCTGGTACAGTTGAAACCGTGAAGAGCACACTTCTCCAGCATGCCAATGGCATTCTAAGGTGAGCATTTGCCCTTTGAAGTCAGTTCAAGACCCTAGTGAGGACGACGAGTATAATCTAAAATGACGTTGGATGCGGCAGAGAAATTAACATAAAATTCTCTGCCAACAGCCCTGCTGGACGCTCCTGCAGTCAGCATGCCAATTGCACACTCCCTCAAAACTTGATACATCTGTGGCATTGCGTTCCTATAATGGTCTTTTATTGTCCCCCAGCACAAGGTGCACCTGTGTAATGGTCAGCTTCGTGATATGCCACACCTGTCATATGGATGGTTTACCTTGGCAAAGGAGAAATGCTCACGAACAGGGATGTAAACAAATTTGTGCACAACATGTCAGAGAAATAAGCTTTTTGTGTGTATGAGACATTTCTGGGATCTTTTATTTTAGTTCACGAAACATGGGACCAACACATTACATGTTGTGTTTATATTTTTGTTCAGTGTAATTTGTGTCAATATGGACACATATATACAAATTAATTTCATGTGGTCAACCATAACTTGAAGTGCTCTATGTGTATGTCTTCAATACACTAATGATGCAGTTTTATCTTAATACCATCACAGTCCACTGCTTGAACCTGTCATTTTTGTCAGATGAATTAACAACCACTAGTAATGGCTGATTCTGTCCTGCATTCTGTCTTGCCTCCAGAGTGATAGTGTGAAATATGTTGCCCTCTTGTGGACAAAATAGTTAACTTCAATGTACACACAAACCCACAATGAGAAACAAAATGGATACAAGGTCATTTTACATTATACATTTTTTCAGACTTTTTAAACACAAAATGGATAAATGAAACAATAACACACCAAAAATCCAGTGCATACTACACAAACATCATTAAAAAAAGAATAATCAAAAACACAAACTCACACAAGCAATAAAAAGTGTTTTTTCATAGACAAAAGTTAACTTACGCAGCTTCTTTGATAGGTGTCTGATTCTCAACATACCTTATTCCCATTGCCCCACTGACAATTGCTTCCCTTTCCACACATGAATAAATAGCTTTTGCAGGGCTGGATTACCAAATGGGCACACAGGGTTTGGGGGCCACCTGGAGGTCGGGTTCCCCCCCAGATATCATATGATACCAAAATGTGTCGAATTGCAGGAAATTTGCTTTACAACTGCAAAAATTTCTCTCAACCTCTTGGCAAAATGTGAACAATAGCATGAGATGAGCTACAAAACGGTAAATTGTTCTCTATGACCCATACCAAAAAGTGTAGAATTGCAGAAAATGTGCTTTAAAAATGTAACATTTTCTCTTAGCCTCATGACAAAATGTAGAATTGTAATATAAGATTTGGTATGGGTCCTCATATCCTCAAAAGGACCCCCCCCCCCGCCCCAGAACGCTGCTATTACTCTCTGTTATTATCTATGCATGGTCACTTTAATAACTCTACCTACATGTACATATTACCTCTTACCTCGACACCGGGGTAACTATATTACCTCGACACCGGGGTAACTATATTACCTCGACACCGGGGTAACTATATTACCTCGACACCGGGGTAACTATATCACCTCGACACCGGGGTAACTATATCACCTCGACACCGGGGTAACTATATCACCTCGACACCGGGGTAACTATATCACCTCGACACCGGGGTAACTATATCACCTCGACACCGGGGTAACTATATTACCTCGACACCGGGGTAACTATATTACCTCGACACTGGGGTAACTATATTACCTCGACACCGGGGTAACTATATTACCTCGACACCGGGGTAACTATATTACCTCGACACCGGGGTAACTATATTACCTCGACACCGGGGTAACTATATCACCTCGACACCGGGGTAACTATATCACTTCGACACCAGGGTAACTATATCACCTCGACACCGGGGTAACTATATCACCTCGACACCGGGGTAACTATATTACCTCGACACCGGGGTAACCGGTACCCCCTGTATGTAGCTCCACTATTGTTATTTACTGCTGGTCTTTAATCATTTGTTATTCTTGTCTCTTACTTAAAAAAATAAATCTCTTACTTAAAACTGCATTGTTGGTTAAGGGCTTGTAAAGTAAGCATTTCACTGTAAGGTCTACTACACCATTTGATTTGATTTGATATAAAACTGCACATTTTCCCAATACAAAATTTGTTGAAAAGCAGGGGACCTGGAGGTCGGTTCCCCAGTGACCCCAAATGCGGTAGTCCAGCCCTGAGCTTTTTAATTTATTTAAACAAAAAAAAGCTAAACTTTATAAAATGGTTATACTGAATATGGACCTTAATTGTTCACAAGGGGGAATAGATTGAAGATGCATAATGATTACTACTGATGGATAATTCTTACATGCCTTTAGATATTTTTAGAAATACATTAGATGCTAAACTTTGGTTTATATTGAATATTCATATTTAAGAAAATAAACACATTACATATCCTTTGGTCTTAAATTGATGTCATCATTTTTCATGATTAAGGCCAGTGTCCAAAAAGAAATAATTAAACTATGCAGGATATAGTGTAAAAACAAACAGCTTTGCTCAGTATTATTAAAAGCAACACTAAACCTTTGTAATGGAACCAATGATCTAAATCCCTGAGAGACTTAAAAATGCACAGATTTTCAACACAAAAATCCATAAGTGCAGATTACATTTTTGTTTTTCTGTGATCAATTCCTATCCAGACCAACTTCCCACTCACTATCACGAGGCCATGCCCATTGAGACCACGACAGATGAATGGAACCTTGCTGCTCCCTAATTGGTCTCCCGTGAGCTGACCACTTCATTGATTTTGGGCTGAAGGATAAACTAAGCATTAAAGTTACATATATATGTACATTAAATGGGGACCTGAATGTGAAGCATTAATCTGAAACACTGTGCTCTAAGCTACGTGGCTAAATGACTGATGCTCTCACCCCTGCCCTGCTCTGTGCTGTAGCCCAAGCAGGAGGAGAGAACCACATAGATGTGTGGTTTGACACCCCTTTGAACCAACACGCAGACAAACCAACCAAACCCAACAACAACACACCCACGGTATCTCCTCACTGTATCAAAATCAGAGAGGCAGTGCCACATGTTCATTGCCTACAATGGAGAGTCCAGCTCAGCTCTAAGGGGGGTCTTTCTTTCCTCTGGGATGATGTGAACGAGTGAACCCCATCTCCCCATTCACCTCTCTCTGTGTGTTGGAAACCATGTGGCAGGATTTTTGTGTGTGTGGTAGTCGCTGCCAGCTATCTTTGCCACCCGTCGCTGATTTCTAATTGCCTCAGGGGCAGCCCTCCTTTCTCCTCTGCCCCGTGCTGAGACGGGTAGGGAACACCTCCTTTGGGGAAATCCTCTCTCTCATTGGCTGGGTAGGGCTCCTGGGGGGTGTGGTGAGCGGAATTGGAGGTGCTCATTGGAGAGTGCTGCCTCAAGTGGCGCACGGGCGGAGAGGTCGGGGAGCAGATGTGCTCCGGGGAGCAGCGCTCCGATTTGATGCTGAGGTTGAGGGAGGGGTGAGGAGGAGGGGTGGGGGTTGAGGACTGAGAAGGAAAAGAGCACCCTCCACTGGACATCCTGGTACACAGCAAGCGGACAGAGAAAAGAGAATAGTATATGCATGCATGATATAGTATGAAATGAATCCTCACTTGCTATTTTTCCTATAGAGGCCACTAGAGGACACACAACACTATCAGGTCCATCACTGTGCGAACACTGAGTAATTGAGTAAGGTGTATATAGGGCGGCAGGTAGCCTAGTGGTTAGAGTGTAGAGGTGGCAGGTAGCCTAGTGGTTAGATTGTAGAGGTGGCAGGTAGCCTAGTGGTTAGAGTGTAGAGGTGGCAGGTAGCCTAGTGGTTAGAGTGTAGAGGCGGCAGGTAGCCTAGTGGTTAGAGCTTTGGGCCAGTAACTGAAAGGTTGCTAGATTGAACCCCCGAGCTGACAAGGTAAAAATCTGTCGTTCTGCCCCTGAACAAGGCAGTTAACCCACTGTTCCTAGGCCATCATTGAAAATAAGAATTTGTTCTTAACTGACTTGCCTCGTTAAATAAAATATCAGTGGTCTTACGCTGGGCTGAGGTGAGGTACATGCTGCTCCTGTGGTTGTTCTGTCTGCCATGGGTTCACAGTCCCACGATGTAGACTCACAGCATGGGAGAAACCTGGGTGACTGTAGTCTGGGAGGGAAGAGGAGAATTATTGTAAATCACTAACTAAGAAGCAGGTGAAGATTGAAGAGGAGCAGAGCTGCAGCCTTTACCAGATGGTCCAGCAGAGGAGAGGCTGTAGCCCCCCAGACCATGAGTCAGCAGACCTGTCTTCCCCATTGCCAGCATGTGGTTCCCTGGGTGCATGCCCGGGTACAGTAGGCCTCTCTGAACATCACATGGAGAGAGAGATTTTTACTTTGTCTTAGCAGGGAGTCCCATTGAGACTAAGGTCTCTTTTACAAGGGAGCCCTGCAAATACACACTTTACAAATACCACATGATACAAATATACAAGATTACCACAAAAAAAAACACACTCAAGAAAAAACAATCACATTCCTCAGCAAAGAGGTCCCCAATTAACAATTTGAACTGCCAAAGAGACTGAAGGGATCTTCAGAGTTAGCCCTCCCTGAGACCGGGTCTGGTAACTCATACGTCTTAAAGTTAGTAATGATGTTAGGTACGGGGGATGTTTTTGCAAGAGAGCTTTATAAATAAAAAGAGAGCAATAAATCGACCTCCACAACTTCAAAGACGGCCGGCCTACTTTTTGTTAAAGAACGCGTTGATGTGTACTGAACCTGTCGCCCATAATAAAGCACAATGTGCAATGAAAAACTGCATCTAATGGCTTTAATGTAGTGGCAGCTGCATTCATATAGATGATGTCGCCATAGTCTAAAACCGGTGGGAATGTTGACTGAATAATCTGCTTTCTGCTATTTAACGAGATGCATGACCTATATCTATAGAAGAAGCCCATTTTCATTCTCAACTTCTTAACTAACTCCTCAATATGCTTTTTAAAAGATAGCCTTTCATCAATCCAATTTCCCAGAAATTTATAAGCGTGGACATGGTCAATGTGGGCACCATCCAAAGTAAATATGCCTAATATATTCATTAATTAGTTTTAAAAAGCTATCTACAAAACAATACAGGCCTTTCGTAATGGCATCGTCATAACCCTGCTCTCCGATTAGTCCTTCATAAGGATATCGTCATAACTCTGCTCTCTGATTGATCCCTTCATAATGAGATCATCATAACCCTGTCCTCTGATTGGTCCTTCATAATTACATCATCATAATGCCATTGTTATGACCCTGCTCTCTGATTGACACATCATAATGACATTGTCCTAACCCTAATCTCTGATTGGTTCCTTTGTAATATCATCGTCATAACCATGCTCTCTGATCGGTCGATTCCTAATTACATAATCTTAAACCTGCTCTCTGATTGGTCTCATTGTAATAACATCCTCATAACTGCTCTCTGATTGGTCCCTTCATAATGATATTGTCATAACCCTGCTCTCTGATTGCTCCTTCATAATCACCATGAGTGGTAGTGGAACTATGTAGCCTGCATTACTGCAGTACCTCATGCTAACCTCGCGTTATGACTGACAAGTAGGATTTAAGAGATCCTTACAGAACTGCTAAAATTGGCGCGTGTGCCACCCATGCCTGGGTGGCTCTCTGTCCGCCGGTTCTCACTGCCCAGATTCAAAGGGGGAGGAGTCTTCATCTCCAAGGCCCGGCTCAGGTTGCCATGGGAGAACATAGAGTTGCCAATACCTGAACAGAGAGAACACAAATAGGAAGTGAGAACAAGATGTTTCACTCACCGACAGAACACTCAATCACTCTCTCTCTCAATCTCTCTCACTCGCTCTGCCTGTAAAAGTTCATTTAGGATCTCTAATAGACGTCTGCCACTTCAGATTACTTCAGATTACCAAAGCGTACATTATTAATGTCAACCTGATAACAAAAAAATGTATTCACACATGAACTTACCGGTAGTAAGCATAATACGTATTTTTACCATACATTTAGCTCTGATCTGTATTGATAAAAAGGGCATATTACAAGCATCGTACAGTAGTGTATAGTCTTTCAAAATGCTGATTTAATTGACTACAAAGCTTGGTTGCGATCACACACAACTGAGTGGCATCTCTACACATGTCTACTAATAACTATATGGTGTGAAGAGTGAGGGGTTGAGCTGATCTGAGATGACCAGCAGGTGCAACACACTCACTGCTCAGAAACCACAGATCAGCCTCCAGACGCTGTTTCACTTGTGGGGACTGTTTCAAACAGCACACACACACACACACTCACTTCCTGTGTGCACAGCTGGCTGCACAGAACTGAGATGGACTTACACTCATGGACACTCATTCACGCCAGCCATTCTGTAGACAAACCACGTCAAGAATGGAACCTCTAACACTCTAGGAATGTTTGCAAAGAGGAACTAGGGGGCCAGGTCACCTGAGTGTGGGGACATGAAGGCAGCATGGCAGTGGGGCCCTGCAGGGGTGGCTGAGCCTGGTCTGGGGCCCAGGGGCTTGAAGGCCGGGGGTCTGTGCGAGCTCGGGCTGGGGTTGGAGGAGTTGGTGTATCCATTCTCACAGCCAGTAGACACCAGGAACTGGGCCTCTGGTGAGTGCAAGGAGGGGGCCTGAGGAGAAATATGAGAGAGTGTCGGTTTGAGTTAAGATTTGAAAGTTAGGTTTATTGTAGCTGCATTGCAGAGCTAAAGTCCTCACTGAGTCACATGAATGGTTTGACAGTTCAATGGAATAATTTTCTCAAATGTAGCCATTATTCACAGAATAAAAGATAGCAATGAAACAACTTTAGTTAATGTACAGCCTTTGGCTCAGACAGCACCTGTCTAATAAGACCCGTGTGAGTACTAACGTAGTAGCGCTGGCGGGCCAGGGAGAGGTCCATGCCCTCGCTGTGTGGGCCATACTTCTCTGCTGCCACCTGCATGGGTTCCTCCGTGTCCAGCAGCTCTGTCCCGTCCAGGCCCAGGCCCTTCCTCCGCAGAGTCTACAGTAGCAGGACAGAGGAAAGAGCAGCACACAGACATTACCTCAAGGATACGACAGCACTATTTATACTATTGATTCTTGGGGATGTCCTAACAATACCGAAGTGGACTGTACCAACATTGTTATTTCAATGCTTTGTGGGGGAGCCCAAGTAAGCATTTCATAAACGTATGCATTCCAACGTCAATGGCACTCTCAACAGTGTGCCTTTTTTGGGAATGAATGTAATTGTAACCTTGCATATAGTTATGCAACAGATTACTACACGTACGGGAGAACATGTTGAGTAATGTATTTATACCTCCAGTATGTCTGTGTTGGTCCTGCTCTCGTGAGGCTCGCTGTACTCTGTGTACTTGAGCAGGACCTTGTCCATGTCAGTGCTGGCGTACTGGAACAGACGGTTGGTGCTGTTGAAGATGATGAGGGCGATCTCACAGTCACACAGTACACTCAGCTCATACGCTTTCTTCATCAGGCCAAACTTACGCTTGGTGAATGTCACCTGGGAACAGAAATATATTGGTACGTGTATTATTTGGTCTGTGACTGTTTAACTATACCATGTCAAATGTAGTAATCAATCAAAAGTGATAGAATAATTAAGGAGTTGTACCTGTCGATTCCGCTGGTCTAGGATACGAGAGATTTGTATTTTTTTCCTTCCCATTGTGTTTACGGTCTGCGTGTCTGACAGATGGCTTTAACACTGTGGAAATAGATATAAATATATATAAAAAAATCTAAACTCAGTCATTTGAACTCATCCCCTTTTCAGCACAGCATGTAAATGTCATCCTAGTAATGAAAATGTTTAATTACGTTAACTTTATTTAATCAGGATAGCCCATTGAGATATATAGTCTTTTGTAGATCTCAAGGCAACATCAACAGCCCATTACACAATCAAACCTAGCTAACGTTCAAAAACTAAACCATATGGTTGAGACCTCTGGCCACTTCATAAAGGGTTACGGGTAGGCCCATACACAGTGGTGCCACTCAACCTTATCAAAATAAGAGCACCAACCACCGTACAGTATGGGTCTTAACCTTCAGACAATTCTGATGGGAAAATGTCATGTGTTTTGTTTAAGCGACCTAAGTCCCACCCTTCCCCCTTGTCATGGCAGCCTGTTTATTTATACTCTGATGAGGCGATGGGGGATGAAGTTAGAGCAGTCTGACACCCCTCAGTCTGGGTTAACCTGGGACCAGAGCTAGCAGGGTTACAAATATAAACCAGTCAGCCTGTAAGGTACAACAGGCCCTGGTGAAACCAGCGGAAGTTAAACAGTGTGTTTTCCAGAAGGGAAAGTTCTACACCACCCCCTCTTCTCCCATGTTCAGGTTCAGAAAAAAAGATGGTACCGACATACGGGCCTGGTCATGTGGATGTAATAACTAAGAGCAGCCCACTGAGTGGTAGGGCTGAAAATGACAGTTGGGATTGAGAAGATTATAGTGAAAATAAGTGAATGTTTGTACATGTCACGATCGTCGTAAGAAGCGGACCAAAATGCAGCGTGGTGTGTGTTCATGACGATGTTTTAATTAAAGAAAGCACTGAACACTGAATGCAAAACAATAAACGAATGTGAAGCTATAATAAGAACTGTGCTGACACAAGCAACTGACATAGACATAGACAATCACCCACAGAATATGGCTGCCTAAATATGGTTCCCAATCAGAGACAACGATAGACAGCTGCCTCTAATTGAGAACCAATCTAGGCAACCATAGACATACAATTTACCTAGAAAGTGTACAGCCCCATAAATATACAAAACTCCTAGACAAGACCAAAACACATACATCACCCATGTCACACCCTGACCTAACCAAAATAACAAGGAAAACAAAGAATAATAAGGTCAGGGTGTGACAGTACAGGGCATTCAGAAAGTATTCACACCCCTTGACTTTTTCCACATTTTGTTGTGTTACAAATGTATTTAATTGTAATTTTTGTCAACGATCTACACAAAATACATTACAAAACGTAATGTCGAACTGTAAGATAAATTCTAGCATTTGTAAAAAAATATATATATACATACAGTTGAAGTCGGAAGTTTACATACACTCAATTTGCATTTGGTAGCATTGCCTTTAAATTGTTTAACTTGGGTCAAACGTTTTGGGTAGCCTTCCACAAGCTTCCCACAATAAGTTGGGTGAATTATGGTCCATTCCTCCTGACTGAGCTGGTGTAACTGAGTCAGGTTTGTAGGCCTCCTTGCTCGCACACGTTTCTTCAGTTCTGCTCACAAATTTTCTATGGGGTTGAGGTCAGAGCTTTGTGATGGCCACTCCAATACCTTGACTTCGTTGTTCTTAAGCCCCTTTACCACAACTTTGGAAGTATGCTTGGGGTCATTGTCCATTTGGAAGACCCATTTGCAACCAAGCTTTAACTTCCTGACTGATGTCTTGAGATGTTGCTTCAATATATCCACATCATTTTCCGTCCTCATGATGCCACCTATTTTGTGAAGTGCACCAGTCCCTACTGCAGCAAAGCACCCCCGTGCTTCACGGTTGGGATGGTGTTCTTTGGCTTTCAAGCATCCCCCTTTTTCCTCCAAACATAACGATGGTCATTATGGCCAAACAGTTCTATTTTTGTTTCATCAGACCAGAGGACATTTCTCCAAAATGTACAATCTTTGTCCTCATGTGCAGTTGCAAACCATAGTCTGACTTTTTTATACGGTTTTGGAGCAGTGACTTCTTCCTTGCTTAGCGGCCTTTCAGGTTATGTCGATATAGGACTCGTTTTATTGTGGATATAAATACTTTTGTACCTGTTTCCTCCAGCATCTTCACAAGGTCCTTTGCTATTGTTCTGGGATTGATTTGCACTTTTTGCACCAAAGTACATTCATCTCTAGGAGACAGAACACTTCTCCTTCCTGAGTGGTATGATGGCTGCATGGTCCCATGGTGTTTATACTTGCGTACTATTGTTTGTACAGATGATTGTGGTACCTTCAGGCATTTGGAAATTGCTCCCAAGGATGAACCAGACTTGTGTGGAAGTCTACAATTTTTTTTCTGAGGTCTTGGCTGATTTCTTTTGATTTTCCCATGATGTTAAGCAAAGAGGCACTGAGTTTGAAGGTAGGTCTTGAAATACATGCACAGGTACACCTCCAATTGACTCAAAGTATGTCAATTAGCCTAATCAGAAGCTTCTAAAGCCATGATGTCCTTTTCTGGAATATTACAAGCTGTTTAAAGGCACAATCAACTTAGTGTATGTAAACTTCTGATCCACTGGAATTGTGATACAGTGAATTATAAGTGAAATAATCTGTCTGTAAACAATTGTTGGAAAAATGACTTAGTAGATGTCCTAACCAAAACTATAGTTTGTTGACAAGAAATTTGTGGAGTGGTTGAAAAACAAATTTGAATGACTCCAACCTAAGTGTATGTAAACCTCCGAC
Organism: Oncorhynchus gorbuscha; assembly: GCF_021184085.1. Taxonomy (NCBI): domain Eukaryota; kingdom Metazoa; phylum Chordata; class Actinopteri; order Salmoniformes; family Salmonidae; genus Oncorhynchus; species Oncorhynchus gorbuscha. The sequence goes on from NC_060187.1 coordinate 39,827,721, forward strand.
TTCAACTGTATATATATATATCTTATAATCACATTTGGCAACGATTACAGCTGTGAATATTTCTGGGTAAGTCTCTAAGACCATTACACACCTGGATTGCACAATATCTGCTATTATTTTTGTAATTCTTCAAGCTATGTCAAGTTGGTTGTTGATCATTGCTAGACAGACATTTTCAAGTCTTGCCATAGATTTTTAAAACAGATTTAAGTCAAAACTCTAACTAGGCCACTCAGGAACATTCAGTGTTGTCTTGGTGAGCAACTCCAGTGTTAATTTGACATTTTGTTTTCGATTATTGTTCTGCTGAAAGGGGAATTTGTCTCCCAGTGTCTGTTTGAAAGCAGACTGAATCAGGTTTTCCTATTGGATTTAGCCTGTGCTGAGCTCTATTCTGTTTCTATTTATCCTGAAAAACTCCCTAGTCCTTGCCCGATAACAAGCACCCATAGCATGATGCAGCCGCCACCATGCTTGAAAATATGAAGAGTGGTACTCAAAGATGTGTTTTGTTGGATGTGCCCCAAGCATAACACTTTGTATTCAGGACATAAAGATATTTTCTTTGCCACATGTTTTGTAGTTTTACTTTCGTGCCTTATTGCAAACAGGATGCATGCTTTGGAATATTTTGTATTCTGTACAAGCTTCCTTCTTTTCATTTAGGTTAAATCAAATCAAATTGTATTAGTCACATGCGCAGAATACAACAGGTGTAGACCTTACAGTGAAATAGTAACTTACGAACCCCTAACCGACAGTGCAGTTCCAAAACATATGGATAAGAAAAAGAGATAAAAGTAACAAGAAATTAAAGAGGAGCAGTAAAAAATAACAATATATACATGGGGGTGCCGGTACAGAGTCAATGTGTGGGGCCACCGGTTAGTTGAGGTAATATGTGCATGTAGGTAGAGTTAATTAAAGTGACAATGCATAGATGACAAGAGGTGTGGTGTGGAGAGGGGAGGTCGGGAGCAATGTGAATAGTCTGGGTAGCCATTTGACTAGATATTCAGGAGACTTATGGCTTGGGGGTAGAAGCTGTTTAGAAGCATCTTGGACCTAGACTTGGCACTCCGGTACAGCTTGCCGTGTGGTAGTAGAGAGAACAGCCTATGACTAGGTGGCTGGAGTCCTTGAAAATTTTCAGGGCCTTCCTCTGACACCGCCTGGTATAGAGGTCCTGGATGGCAGGAAGCTTGGCCCCCAGTGATGTACTAGGCCATACGCACTACCCTCTGTAGTGCCTTGCTGTCGGAGGCCGAGCAGTTGCCATATCAGGCAGTGATGCAACCAGTCAGGATGCTCTTGATAGTGCAGCTGTAGAACCTTTTGAGGATCTGTCTCCTGAGGGGTAAAAGGTTTGTTGTGCCTGCTTCACGACTGTCATGGTGTGCTTGGACCATGTTAGTTTGTTGGTGATGTGAACACCAAGGAACTTGAAGCTCTCAACCTGCTCCACTGCAGCCCCGTCGATTAGAATGGGGGCGTGCTTGGTCCTCTATTTCCTGTAGTCCACAATCATCTCCTTTGTCTTGATCACGTTGAGGGAGAGGTTGTTGTCCTGGCACCACACGGCCAGGTCTCTGACCTCCTCCCTATAGGCTGCCCCGTTGTTGTCGGTGATCAGGCCTACCTACCACTGTTGTATCATTGGCAAATTTAATGATGGCGTTGGAGTCGTGCCTGGCCATGCAGTCATGAGTGAACAGGGAGAACAGGAGGGGGCTGAGCACATACCCTAGAGGTGCCCCTGTGTTGAGGATCAGCGTGGCGGATGTGTTGTTACCTACCCTGACCAACTGGGGGCGGCCCGCCAGGAAGTCCAGGATCCAGTTGCAGAGGGAGGTGTTTAGTCCCAGGGTCCTTAGCTTTATGATGGGCACTATGGTGTTGTAACTACAATTGTGAAGTAACTACAATGTTATTGATCCATCCTCAGTTCTCCTATCACAGCCATTAAACTCTAACTATTTCAAAATCACCATTGGCCTGTACATAATTGCGTTGTAAACACAGCAATATACAAGATCAGGAACGTCACATTTATAAATGACATTGAGCATAACAATGGTATCCACAATATATCATTTAAAAAACTTTGAACATCAGATAAGTACACTGTTGAGATTAGAAAGTTAGGTCTAGTACAACTCTCTGCGTCCCTGTCCTCAGCTGGCAGTAACTGACTGTACTGTACTGTCTCTACGGATGCAAAGCCCAGAGGAGTTTCCCTTCTCATGTTGGACACGTATGGCATCTATATTTAGAAGCCACATCCACATGGTGAGTGAGCGGATATGGTGCCGGTGTTCCCACGACCCCCAGAGTGCCCGCTGCCCCCTTGCCCACGCTTGGCACACAGGCATTCAGGGCATTTCTGAGGAATCCACCTCTGTGCCCCCCGTCATTACCTTATAAAGTATCCACCGGAGTCAGCCTCTAAGACAAGACACTTACACCTCAAACTGTAAAATAGAACAGAATCAATCAACGTGTGGAAAAATATCCATCGTTGGTACTCCATTTTCGATTACTGAAACTTCTCTGAATAATACCACTTTATTATGACTGACAGAATTAGAAAGTAGACAAGTCTCCTAAATCTTTAGTACAGCAAACTAGTAACAGATACTGGGGCAAAATAGTTGTAACTGCTCAGCTATTGGATTGCACATACAAGAGGTCCACCAAGAACACACCAAATGACTGCACCAATTAGGATTGCACCATCTTGCATTGTACTGAATAAAAAAAGACAATCGTTTTCTGCAACTGAGAGGAGAACTCTACATGACTAGCATGTACAGTTCTGCAGAAGAGAGCATTTCGCCTCTGATGTAAATGAAGACAGTAGAGGGAAGTGGAAGATCTGAGCTACAGAGAGGCCAGAGAGATCTTTATCACATTGGGGTTTACAGAAAGTTCCTTTCTGTCAGAATTACACACCACACATCCGGGCAAATATAGCATTTACCTCCCCTCTAAACAGTGAGGACTTGGCCCTCACCGTTGGTTTGAGGGTTTCTCAAACCCCCAGCGACGAAGCCAGTAAACCCGTACACGCATCATGTCAGCTAATTCTGGATAACGTAGTCCGCATGACAACCGCCACTTGAGGTCTCAAATAGGCTCATAAAAGTCAAGTTAGAGAGAAATGTACCTGAGTTTCACTCTCTTTAAAAACCATTGGAGTGTTGTTGAGAATGTACATTTGGCTGCCTTGGGGGGGGGGGGGTATAGCAAATGTTACGGTTTTAATTTCCAATGATCTTGTTCACACACTATAGGATGGAATCCAATTACTTTTTGCCACTCAAGAGACCATGGTATTCAAGACCAGGAAAATGCCTGTGGTAATCTATAGATGATATACTGTATACAGTAAGTGGAGTAGAAAATAACATTTTGTGTCCTGTAATACTGCAATAATTGCACTCACACACAGTTGCCCCAGGGTCTCGAGCTCCTAGGGACAGAGTGCAGCTTCCTCTGACACCTTCCCAGAGGCCAGACAGTGGAAACGAGACCATACACACTAACAGAGTAGGCCTCTAGCACAGTCAGGCCCTCTCTCCCAGAGACACCCTGGCTGTCCCCAGAGAAATTGCTGAGTGTCTCACTGGGACACCACAGGGTGAAGAACACCGACAACAAACAGTTTTGTCATTACCAGTCAACACTGTAGCACTACTTCAATATGAGTGAGTGGAGGACTTGATACAGGGGTGTGGTACTTCTCACTAACACACTGGCTTTAATTATAGCAATACCGGTGAACGTTAAATGGGAACTTACTCATGAACACGGATCATTGCTGTATATGTACATGACTGTGTCATTCCACATTCCATTAAATACATGAAATGGAAACTTGCTAATGTTCACCCCTTGCAGAAGGAGAAAGCATACATTTCCCCATTAAGGTCAATAACAGTGAACAGAGAACCATACTCTTAGATGAACGCTACCATACAATATTAGCTGGGAAAATGCATAAAAGCAGAGTGTTTTCAGTATTAGTTGCTGATGCTCCAGTCATTTCAGTTCAATGGCAAGATGAGAAACCAGGCCCAAAATAGAAAGCAGGAATCATATTTGCATAACCCAATACATAAAGCCCCCGCAAACCTTGACATAAAATGCAAATGATTATAAAAAAGTTAACACTTCATTCCTCGCTGAATTTATCACAGATTAAGGTTTGTGTGAAATCTTCTAAAAGCAATGCAGTGGGCCAATGCAGTATCAATTTGCAAGACTAATTTATGGTTAAGAAATCTATATTTCACCCCATGTTTATTTAAAACTCGAATGTGACACAGCATGGTCAGACAGTTTATGCGCTTTGTTATTTGCAATGACTCCCTGGCTGGACATTTGCAAAGCAGAGGTGAGGAAATATCTGGCTAATTTTAACAGGAGATAATTAAATTGCCTGTATATTTTGGATTGAGTCAGAATAGACACACACTATGGACAGGACACCTGATCTTTCTGGAAGAGCTTTGGGATTTTTGTGAACCACAGAGACATGTCAAGACCATAGTGTCGTGTCTCAGCTTAGAGACAGAGACAGAGAGAGACAGAGACAGACAGAGAAAGAGAGACAGAGACAGAGACAGAGAGAGACAGAGAGAGACAGAGAGAGAGAGAGAGAGAGAGAGAGAGAGAGAGAGAGAGAGAGAGAGAGAGAGAGAGAGAGAGAGAGAGAGAGAGAGAGAGAGACACAGAGAGACACAGAGAGACACAGAGAGACACAGAGAGAGAGACACAGAGAGAGAGACACAGAGAGAGAGAGACACAGAGAGAGAGAGACACAGAGAGAGAGAGACAGAGATGTAGTCATGAATGCACCAGGGGCAACAGGTTCAATACTGAGTGCCCAAGTTTAGTGGTTTTATTAAAAAAACAAAAGGTCAAAGATGCTCTCTTTCAGAAACAAACATATTGCTGTCCATGGAAAAGCAACTAGAGAACAAGAATAACAAACACAGATGTTGTCAAGTCATGCAAAGAATTCAACCTTTCAGTTCACGATTAACAAATATTTGTTGTAAGCATTGGAAATACTGTATTTCAGTGTTTTACTGGAAACTGTGGTAAATATACTACTTTGAAAATATATTTTTTAATGTATCCTAACCATATAATTTGTGCCTTTCTGTTGATGCTTGCACATTTTCTGGTGGCTATGCTTTGCTCCAAGTTAAGATTTTTGCAGAGCTGAATGAAAGGATAATAATGTAAGCAAGAAATAAAATGCATTTAAAACAGCCGCTAGACCAGATTCCACTTTACATATTTGCTCCACGGCAAATCTTTCCTTCATGATAGAAAATCCTGCGTCTCTATTGTGACAGTATAATGTACACCCTCTAAGCCACTGGCGTCATCTAAAATGAATTTAGTCCATACAAATAGTGTTTCAATGTTCTCTAGCGTTTACAAAATTCTCCATAAAAATATGCATCATTTAAAAGGGAATTGTACATGCAATGGGAATGAACTACTGTACCTGTATATAGGCCTGAAGGACACACACAATACAACCCCCAAATGTACATTATTTATGCACCGTATAAAGGCTATACAGTGCCTATCATAAGTATTCACCCCCTTGGATTTCTTCAAATGTTGGTGCGTGAGAAATTGGGTTTTAAATTAATTTCATTGTGATTTTTACTTGTCATTTATCTACACAAAATATTCCATAATGTCAAAGAGAAGATATATATATATATTTAAAAATAATACATTTAATAAAAAACTAGAATCTCTTGGTTATATAACTATTCACCCTCTTTGTTATGGCAAGCCTAAATAAGTTCCTGAGTAAAGATTTGCTAAACAAATCACATAATAAGTTGCATGGACTCAATAACAGAGGTTAACAAGATTGTTTTATGACTACCCTATCTCTGAACCCCACACACACAATTATATGTAAGGTCCCTCAGTCCAGTAGTACATTTCTAGCACTATTCGATCACAAAACCAGGGAGCTTTTCAATGTCTTGAAAAGAAGGGCACCAATTGGTAGACACAACACATTTGGAAAGTATTCAGACCCCTTCCTTTTTTCCACATTTTGTTACGTTACAGCCTTATTCTAAAAATTATTAATTTAATATTTTTCCTCATCAATCTACACAATACCCCATAATGACAAATCAAATTCTGTTTAAAAAAATCTGTTAATTTTTAATTGCTAATATTTTATTTTTATTTTTACGATTTACATAAGTATTCAGAGTCTTTGAGTCTATGAGACTCAAAGGCTCAGGTGCATCCTGTTTCCATTGATCATCCTTGGGATGTTTCGATAACTTGATTGAAGTCCACTGTGGTAAATCAAATGATTGGACATGATTTGGAAAGGCACACACTTGTCTATATAAGGTCCCACAGTTGACAGTGCATGTCAGAGCAAAAACCAAGCCAGGAGGTTGAAGGAATTGTCAGTGGTGCTCTGAAACAGAATTGTGTCGATGCACAGATCTGGGGAAGGGTACCAAAAAATGTCTGCAGCATTGAAGGTCCCAAGTTGAGAAATTGAGGGAGAAGGGCCTTGGTCAGGGAGGTGACCAAGAACCTGATTGTCATTCTGAGAGAGCTCCAGAGATCCTCTGTGGAGATGGGAGAACCTTCCAGAAGGACATCCATTTCTGCAGCACTCCACCAATCAGGTCTTTATGATAGAGTGGCCAGACAGAAGCAACTCCTCAGTAAAAGGCACATGACAGCCTGCTTGGAGTTTGCCCAAAGCACCTAGAGAACTCTCAGACCATGAGAAACAAGATTCTCTGGTCTGACGAAACCAAGATTGAACTATTTGGCCTGAATGCCAAGCATCACATCTGGATGAAACCTGGCACCATCCTTAAGGTGAAGCACGGTGGTGGCAGAATCATGCTGTGGGGATGTTTTTCAGCGGCAAGGACTGGAGGACTAGTCAGGCTTGAGGGAAAGATGAACTGAGCAAAGTACAGAGAGATCCTTGATGAAAACCTGCTCCAGAGTACTCAGGACCTCAGATTGGGGCGAAGGTTCACCTTCCAACAGGACAACGACCCTAAGCACACAGCCAAGATGTCACGACTTCCGCCGAGGTTGGCTTCCCTGCCTGTTCGGGCGGTGCTCGGCGGTCGTCGTCGTCACCGGCCTACTAGCTGCCACCGATCCCTTTTCCGTTTTCTGTTTGTTTTGCCTTATTAGTTGCATCTGTGTCTAATTGTGTTTGCCTGATGGGCTTCCTTATTTAAGGCTAGTAAACCCGCCCTGGTTTTGTGCGGGATTGTTCTTGTGTTACGTGTTGTGTTCTTGGGTGTGTTCGTGCTCCGGACCTGGTACCCTGTGTTTTGGGTTGGTCCATATTTTTCACGCCCTGTGTTTTGGGCATTGCTTTTGGTGCCATATTAAAGTGCACTTCTCCCTTTGGAATTCTCCGCGCCTGATTCTTACCTCACACACCTAGTCCCGTGTGACACAAGACAATGCAGGAGTGGCTTCGGGACAAGTCTCTGAATGTCCTTGAGTGGCCCAGCCAGAATCTGGACTTGAACCCGATCGAACATCTCTGGAGAGACCTGAAAATAGCTGTGCAGCAATGCTTCTTATCCAACCTGACAAAGTTTGAGAGGATCTGCAGAGTAGAATGGGAGAAACTCCCCAAATACAGGTGTCCCAAACTTGTAGCGTCATACACAAGAAGACTCAAGGCTATAATCGCTGCCAAAGGTGCTTCAACAAAGTACTGAGTAAAAGGTCTGAATACTTATGTAAATATTATATTTCAGTTTTTAATTTGTAATATATTTGCAAAAATGTCAAAACCTGCTTTTGCTTTGTCATTATGGAGTATTGTGTGTAGATTGACCAAGATGTTTTAATTTTAAATTTTAGAACAAGGCTGTAACGTAATAAAATGTGGAAAAAGTCAAGAGGTCTGAATACTATCAGAATGCACTGTAGGTCTTTAAAACATTTTTTTTAAAGGAGACACTGAATATCCCTTTGAGCATGGTGATGTAATTAACTAGGCTTTGGATGGTGAATCAATAGACCCAGTCACCACAAATATATAAATGTCCTTCCTAACTGAGTTGCCAGAGAAGAAGGAAACCACTCAGGGATTTCAGCATAAGGCCAATGGTGATTTTAAAACAGTTATGAGGTTATATTGCTGTGATAGGAGAGAACTGAGGATGCTTCTACAATACTAATATAAATGACCGAGTGAAAAGAAGGGAGCCTGTACAGAATAAAAAATATTCTATAACATGCATCCTGTTTGCAACAAGGCAGTAAAGTAATACTCCAAAAAGGTGGCAAATAAATCTACCTTTTGTCCTGAATAAAAATTGTTATGTTTGGGGCAAATGCAACACAACACAACACTGAGTACCACTCTTCATATTTTTTCAGCATGGTGGTGGCTGCATCAATATGGGTATGCTTGTCATCGGCAAGGAATGGTGAGCTTTTCAGGATAAAAACAAACGTAATGGAGCTAAGCACAGGCAAAATCCTAGAGGAAAACCTGATTCAGTCTGTTTTCCACCAGACTCCGGGAGGGAGACCAATCTTTCAACAAGACAATAACCTAAAACACAAGGCCAAAGGTACACTGGAGTTGCTTACCAAGAAGACAGTGAATGTTCCTGAGTGGCCTACGTACAGTCTGCTTGAAAATATATGGCAAGACTTGAAAATGTCTGTCTAGCAATGATCAACAACCAATTTGACAGAGCTTGAAGAATTTTGAAAATAATAATGGGAAAATATTGCACAGTCTAGATGTGCAAACTATTAGAGACTTGCTCAAAAAGACTCACAGCTGTAATCACTGCCAAATGGTGATTCTAACATGACTCTGGGGGGTGAATATTTGTCTAATCAAGATATATTAGTGTTTTCATTTTTCTAACATTTACATGTTTTATTTTATTTCATTAATTCCACGTTGGCATTACAGAACAGTATGTGTACACTGTTGACAGAAATGACAATGAAACACATTTTAATCCCACATTGTAACACAATGAACTGTGAAGAACTCCAAGGGGGGTGAATACTTATGATAGGCACAGTATTTGTCAGTCATTACTATGATGTGTAGATGCAAAAATGACTTGAAAGTGTTGTGTCTTGATAGGTACACTTGTGGCATTATTGTTCCACTACTGTAAATGTGTAAGAATCTCACCATCCATTTCCTTTCATCTTCAATTGTGACACAAATATGATCTGACTTAGGGATGACTCATAGTGGGATAGAGCCAAAGAATGCAAATGTATTATTTGTCATGCAAGGGTTAGGCTTACTTTCCCCACTACTTTCTCTATTGGATGAAATCTCACGTTTCATCTGCCTGAAAATACAACTAACTTCTTGCTCACATTAGAAACATCTTTGATTGATCCTATCTCTTTTGACCAAGAGGAACCCATCAATAAAAACAGGCCTCCCGATGATTGGCCCTTTGAATGTAGCCTATCAAGTGGAATACTGTGTCAAATATAGCATAACCAGGCACATGGCAGTCTTTAGTCAATTATACAACTGGGCAACAGCACTATAAATACAGCTGTGAGGCCTGCATGTGTCGTTGTTAATAATACACAAGACTCCCAAATAATTACTGCATTTCTGATGCACAAATACTCGGTTAATAATCGTATTTATGTCCCAGAGTTACGCATTCCTAAGTATCTACTATAAATGAGTTAAACAGTAATAGCATGTTACTAGCCTATGCCATCATTTACAGTTTTCTCAGAATAGCACAGATCATTTTAAGGAAACTCTGAGTGGAGGCTAAATGTATATTGTTTTGATAAGAAGAAAACAATGACCGCTCCCAGCTCACCTGTTCTTTGATATCTCTCCGGTGTCACGTTCTGCCCTGTTCTTAACTGTAGGTTACTCTGTGTTTGAGCCGGTATTGACGGATAAATATGACAGCAGTGTCTATTTTATAATTTTTTGGAATCTCTTAAAAAATTCAAGAAGTATTCGTTGTCGTTGAAGTGAATATGCGGTGCCGTGGCTAGAAATGTCCACCTGATTCTAGATGATAATGATTCAGGAGCGCTCCTTCCAACCGCGCGTACATTTCCAGCAGCAACAGCTGGCTGCAGCCCATTTGTAAATGACCATATACCGCCCTTTCGGCTGTGCCGGTTGGCTCCGCCTCCCTGATGGCAATCATTTCAGTTGACGAGAGACTAGAAGGGCCGTTCAATGAAGGCTGTCACAATTGACTACCCAAATACCAGTGGTGGGAAAAGTACCCAAATGTCATACTTGAGTAAAAGATACCTTCGTAGAAAATGACTCAAGTCAGTTACCCAGTAAAATACTACTTGAGTATAAGTCTAAAAGTGTTTTGGTTTTAAATATATTTGAATATCAAAAGTAAATCTAATTGCTAAAATATACTTAAGTATCAAAGTAAAACTAAAAGTATAAGTAATTTCAAATTCCTTATATTAAGCAAACCAGATGGCACAATGTTCTTGTTTTTTTAATTTGCGGATAGCTAGGGGCAAAACTCCGACATAATTTACAAATTTAGCGAGTCCGCCAGATGAGAGGCAGTAGGGATGACCTGGGATGTTCTCTTGATAAATTGCGAGAAATTTGGACAATTTTCCTGTCCTGCGAAGCATTCAAAATGTAACGAGTATTTTTGGATGTCAGGGAAAATGTATGGAGGAAAAAGTACATTATTTTCTTTAGGAATGTAAGTGAAGTAAAAGTAAACGTAGTAGTAGTACAAGATACCCACAAAAACTACTTAAGTAATCCTTTAAAGTATTTTTTACTTTAGTACTTTACACCACTGCCATTGCATTTCAATGTGCTTCTTAGTTTTTATGTTTTGTTAAATGTGATAGTTTCATTATACACATTACTGTACATGACATGACAATACATTGATATTATGACATTATTAATACATTATTATTATTATTAATAATACATTATGACAAAGTATTAGCAGATTAAAATAGTCAATTATGAAATAATATTTCTAGAACCTTATTTTAGGATTTCACTCACGTGTAAAAAGGCTTTATTCCGTTTTTCACTGGCTATTGAAGGACATACCAAATGATGCCATGACCTGAAGCCATATCTCTGCCAAAAGTTTGGTGATGGAAGGGTGAGCTGCAGTTAGTTTCAGAGTGGGTGGCAAGGAATAAGTTAAACCTAAATATTTCTGAAACTTAAAGCATTGTATTTGGGACAAATCATTCACTAAACCCTAAACCTCAACTAAATATTGTAATAAATAATGTGGAAATTAAGCAAGTGGAGGTGACTAAACTGCTTGGAGTAACCCTGGATTGTAAACTGCCATGGTCAAAACATATTGATACAACAGTAGCTAAAATAAGGAGAAGTCTGTCCATAATAAAGCACTGCTCTACCTTCTTCACAGCACTATCAACAAGGCAGGTCCTACAGGCCCTAGTTTTGTCACACCTGGACTACTGTTCAGTCATGTGGTCAGGTGCCACAAAAAGGGGCTTACTAAAATTGCAATTGGTTCAGAACAGGGCAGCACGGCTGCCCCTTGGACGTACACAGAGCTAATAATAATAATATGCATGTCAATCTCTTCTGGCTCAAGGTGGAGAAGAGATTGACTTCCTCACTACTTGTTGAATGCACAGAGCTGTGCGTTTTAATTACTGGCGCACAGCTCGGACCCCCATGCATACCCCACAAGACATGCCAAAACAGACTATGGGAGGCACACAGTACTACATAGAGCCATGACAACATGGAACTCTATTCCACATTAAGTGACGAATGCAAGCAGTAGAATTTGATTAAAAGAAACAGATAAAAATACACCTTACGGAACAGCGGGGTCTGTGAAGCAACACAAGCATATACACAGATACATGCACACACACACATGATAACGTACGCACTATATACACAAGTACACATGGATTTTGTACTGTAGATATGTGGTAGTGGTTCACCTTCCAACAGGACAACGACCCTAAGCACACAGCCAAGACAACACAGGTGTGGCTTCGCGACAAGTCTCTGAAAGTCCTTGAGTGGCCCAGCCAGAGCCCGGACTTGAACCTGATCGAACATCTCCGGAGAGACCTGAAAATAGCTGTGCAGCAATGCTCCCCATCCAACCTGATATAGCTTGAGAGGATCTGCAGAGAAGAATGGGAGAAAGTCAGGTGTGCCAAGCTTGTAGTGTCATACCCAAGAAGACTCAAGACTGTAAAGGGTCTGAATACTTATGTAAATATGATATGTCAGTTAAAAAATATATATAATAATAATTATGGGTTATTGTGTGTAGATTGATTAGGATTCAAAAAATAATTACACTACCGTTCAAAAGCTTGGGGTCACTTGGAAATGTCATAATTGGTTTTTTTAAAAGCACATTTTTTGTCCATTAAAATAACATCAAATTTATAAAAAATACAGTGTAGACATTGTTAATGTTGTAAATAACTATTGTAGCTGGAAACAGCAGAATCTTTATGGAATATCTACGTAGGCGTACAGAGTCCCATTATCAGCAACCATCACTACTGTGTTCAAATGGCACGTTATGTTATTAGCTAATCCAAGTTTATAATTTTAAAAGGCTAATTGATCATTAGAAAACCCTTTTGAACTGATGTTATCACAGCTGAAAACAGTTGTCCTGCTTAAAGAAGCAATAACACTTTAGACTAGTCAAGTATCTGGGGCATCAGCATTTGTGGGTTCGATTACAGGCTCAAAATGGCCAGAAACAAAGACCTTTCTTCTGAAACTCGTCAGTCTATTCTTGTTCTGAGAAATGAAGGCTTTTCCATGCGAGAAATTGCCAAGAAACTGAAGGCCAGCATCCCGGAGTCGCCTCTTTACTGTTGATGTTGAGGCTGGTGTTTTGTCGGTACTGTTTAATGAAGCTGCCAGTTAAGGACTTGTGAGGCATCTGTTTCCAAACTAGACACACTAATGTACTTGTCCTCTTGCTCAGTTTTGTACCGGAGCCTCCCACTCCTCTTTCTATTCTGGTTAGAGCCAGTTTGCGCTGTTCTGTGGGAGTAGTACAGCCGTAGTACATAGCGTTGTATGAGATCTTCAGTTATTTTTCCATTTTTTTCCATTTACAACATTAACAATGTCTACACTGTATTTCTGATCAATTTACGTGATCAATACGTGTTTCCAGTTTCAGAGATTTTTGTAGTTCGTTCCAGTCATTGGCAGCAGAGAAATGGAAGGAGAGGCGGCCAAAGAAATACGTTTTGGGGGTGACCAGAGAGATAATTCCTGTTGGAGCGCGTGCTACAGGTGGGTGATGCTATGGTGACAAGCGAGCTGAGATAAGGGGGGACTTTACCTAGCAGGGTCTTGTAGATGACATGGAGCCAGTGGGTTTGGTGACGAGTATGAAGCGAGTGCTAGCCAACGAGAGCGTGCGGGTCGCAATGGTGGGTAGTATATGGGGCTTTGGTGACAAAACGGATGGCACTGTGATAGACTGCATCCAATTAGTTGAGTAGGGTATTGGAGGCTATTTTGTAATAGCCAAGGATTGGTAGGATGGTCAGTTTTACAAGGGTATGTTTGGCAGCATGAGTGAAGGCTGCTTTGTTGCAAAATAGGAAGCCAATTCTAGATTTAACTTTGGATTGGAGATGTTTGATGTAGGTCTGGAAGGAGAGTTTACAGTCTAACCAGACACCTAGGTATTTGTAGTTGTCCATGTATTCTAAGTCAGAGTTGTCCAGAGTAGTGATGTTGGACAGGCGGGCAGGTGCAGGCAGCGATCGGTTGAAGAGCATGCATTTAGTTTTACTTGTATTTAAGAGCAATTGGAGGCCACGGAAGGAGAGTTGTGTGGCATTGTATGGCATTGAAGCTTGCCTGGAGGGTTGTTAACACAGTGTCCAAAGAAGGGATAGAAGTACACAGAATGGTGTCGTCTGCGTAGAGGTGGATCAGAGACTCACTCCAGCAGCAAGAGCGACATCATTGATGTATACAGAGAGGAGAGTCGGTCCAATAATTGAACCCTGTGGCACCCCCATAGAGACTGCCAAAGGTCCGGACAACAGACCCTCCGATTTGACACACTATCAGAGAAGTAGTTGGTGAACCAGGCGAGGCAATCATTTGAGAAACCAAGGCTGTCGAGTCTGCCGATGAGGATGTGGTGATTGACAGAGTCGAAAGCCTTGGCCAGATCAATGAATACGGCTGCACAGTAATGTTTCTTATTGATGGCGGTTAAGATATCATTTAGGACCTTGACCGTGGCTGAGGTGCACCCATGACCAGCTCTGAAACCAGATTGCATAGCAGAGAGGGTATGGTGAGATTCGAAATGGTTGGTAATCTGTTTGTTGACTTGGCTTTCGAAGACATTAGAAAGGCAGGGTAGGATAGATATAGGTCTGTAGCAGTTTGGTTCAAGAGTGTCCCCCCCTTTGAAGAGGGGGATGACCGCGGCAGCTTTCCAATCTTTAGGGATCTTGGACAATATGAAAGAGAGGTTGAACAGACTGGTAATAGGGGTTGCAAAAATGGCGGCAGATCATTTTAGAAAGAGAGCTGATTTGTAGGTGTCCAGGTTTTGCAGCTCTTTCAGAACATCTGCTATCTGGATTTGGGTGAAGGAGAAGCTGGGGAGGCTTGGGCAAGTAGCTGCGGGGGGGCGGACCTGTTGGCCGAGGTTGGGGTAGCCAGGAGGAAAGCATAACCAGCCATAGAGAAATGCTTATTGAAATTCTCGATTATCGTAGATTTATCGGTGGTGACAGTGTTACCTAGCCTCAGTGCAGTGGGCAGCTGGGAGGAGGTGCTCTTATTCTCCATGGACTTCACAGTGTCCCAAAACCGACTGACTGCGTGTATTGGTTCCTGACTTCCGTGAAGAGTTGCATAATTTCAGGGACTATTCGATGCTAGTGCAGTCCGCCACAGGATGTTTTTGTGCTGGTTGAGGGCAGTCAGGTCTGGAGTGAACCAAGGACTATATCTGTTCTTAGTTCTACATTTTTTGAAAGGGGCATGCTTATTTAAAATGGTGATGAAATTACTTTTAAAGAACGACCAGGCATCCTCTACTGACGGGATGAGGTCAATATCCTTCCAGGACACCCGGGCCAGGTCAATTAGAAAGTCCTGTTCGCAGAAGTGTTTTAGGGAGCGTTTGACAATGATGAGGGGTGGTCGTTTGACCGCGGGCCCATAGCGGATGCAGGCAATGAGGCAGTGATCGCTGAGATCCTGATTGAAAACAGCAGAGTTGTATTTGGAGGGCAAGTTGGTCAAGATAATATCTATGAGGGTGCCCATGTTTACGGATTTAGAGTTGTACCTGGTGGGTTCCTTCATAATTTGTGTGAGATTGAGGGCATCTAGCTTAGATTGTTGGACTGCCGTTGGTGTTAAGCATATCCCAGTTTCGGTCACCTAACAGAACGAACTCTGAAGATAGATGGGGGACAATCGATTCACATACGGTGTCCAGGGTACAGCTGGGAGCTGAGGGAGGTCTGTAACAGGCGGCAACAGTGAGAGACTTATTTCTGGAGAGATTCATTTTTAAAATTAGAAGCTTGAACTGTTTGGGCATAGACCTGGAAAGTATGACAGAACTTTGCAGGCTATCTCTGGAGTAGATTGCAACTCCTCCCCCTTTAGCAGGTCTATCTTGATGGAAAATGTTGTAGTTGGGTATGGAAATCTCAGAATTTTTGGTGGCCTTCATAAGCCAGGATTCAGACACGGCAAGGACATATCAGGGTTGGCGGAGTGTGCTTATGCAGTGAGTAAAACACATTTAGGGAGGAGGATGCTAATGTTAATGCATGAAACCAAGGCTTTGTTGGTTACAGAAGTCAACAAATGAGAGTGCCTGGGGACACACAGGGCCTGGGTTAACCTCCACATCACCCGAGGAACAGAGGAGGAGTATGATGAGGATACGGCTAAAGGCTATCAAAACTGGTTGTCTAGTGCGTTGGGGACAGAGAATAAAAGGAGCAGTAATGTGCAGACAAGGGGTATGGTGGGGTGCGGGTACAGTGGAGGTAAGCCCAGGCACCGAGTGATGAGAAGAGAGGTTGCATCTCTGGACGGGCTAGTTATGCTGGGTGAGGTCACCGCATGTGTGGGAGGTGGGACAAAGGAGGTATCTGAGGCATGTTGCGTGGGACTAGGGGCTCCACAGTAAACTAAAACAATGATAACTATCGTAAACAACAGTGTACAAGGCATATTGACATTTGAGAGAGATGTAAAGCGAGGCATAAAGCAATCACAGGTGTTGATTGGGAGAGCTAGCTAAGACAACAACGGGTAAGACAACAACAGCTAAGACAACAGCAACAGGTAAAATGGCGATGAATGGGCAGAGAGGGTCGGTTAACTACACACAGGGCCTGCGTTCGAGGCTGGGGCCGACAGATAAACAATAAATAAACAAAATGGAGTACCGTGATTAATGAACAGTCCAGCAGGCATCAGCTATGTAGCCAAGTGATCACAGGGTCCAGTGAACATCAATAGATGGAACAGGGAAGCCGCGGGGTAGTCGTTTATATGCTAGCACACGGGAGACACGGCGTTTAACGTTAGCAGGCCGGGGTAAGCAGAATCGTCTGCTTCGACGTCCGGCAAAGGCCGGTTGAGGGCACAGCGGATGGAGTTACGTCTGCGGACGAGTCGTGGTGGTATGGCATGGTGCTGTGTCGACAAAGGGTCCGGGCCAGATGGTGAAAGAGGTTATTGTAGTTGTAGTAATTTTGTTTGCTACCCGGGAGATGCGCCTGGCTCGCGGCTAACTGGTGCTAGCTTCGGGGTAGGGGCGTTAGCCACTATAGCCATTCGGTAGCAGCTAGCTAGCGGCGATGATCCGATGCAAAGGTTCAGAGCTTACAGCAAGTATCCTGTGGAGTAGTGGATTGTAGCCGTGTTGGGGGTAAAGTCCGGGAGGCATCGGCTGAGTAGCCGAGTGATCACAAAGAAGGCCGGGAGGTGGGCTTGCCTCAGGGCTAGCTTTCGGGGCTGGGTCACTCGGTGGCAGCTCGCTAGCTGTGATGATCAGGAGTAATGGTCCAGGGTTTACGGCAGGAATCCGGCATTGTGGTGGAGAAAAACATTCCGATACTGGCAGACTGGCAGGTATTATCCAGGCTAAAAAAACGGCTGGTGCCTGTGCAGAAGGTAAAGGCCGCTAGCAGTGGCTAACAATGACTAAATAGTAACTAATTAGCTGGTTAGCTTCGGATGGCTAACTTCTGATGAAGGTTCTGGCTATACGATCTAAAAAATAGCAGATCCGTGTCACATTTAATTTAAAAATGGAAAAGAGATTGAAAATAAATTGAAATATATACAAAAAAGACGAAAAATACAAAAAGTAAACGAGAGGACGATAAACCAAGTCTGCTACTTTCTAGGGAGTTTTTCCTAGCCACTGTGCTCCTACACCTGCATTGCTTGCTGTTTGGGGTTTTAGGCTGGGTTTCTGTACAGCACTTTGATTTGATTTTGATTTGATTTGCTACGCCATCTTGGAAACATCTTGTCCTGTAGGCCATTAATACTCTCATATACAGTTACTCTTCACTCTTCAACTTCATTCCACTTGAAGATGTTCTATTGCAACTTGCCCATCTTTGTGTTAGGTGTGTGAGGTGAACACACACACACACACACACACACACACACACACACACACACACACACACACACACACACACACACACACACACACACACACACACACACACACACACACACACACACACACACACACACACACACACACACACACACACACACACACAGTAGTTTAATCTACTGTAAAGTGGGCAGCTATTACTGCAAGAGAGGTAGCAGGCCAGATGAGTGGAATGAAGGGATGAGGGAGTGAAGCGGAGTGGGTAGACACACACACACCCACACACAAGCACACACACATATAAACACACAAACAGAGATCAGACACAAGATAAGCTACATAGTAAGCCTGATCTTGGTCTGTGTTGTTCATAGATATGCTATTTTTGACTATTGCGCTTTCTGTGCCTTTTTCTGAAGAAAACATATGTAAACCACAGAGAATATGTCTATTGATGGTCACTGTCTTGGGTCTTCTAAACAAAATGTTCTTGGTCAGCGATGTTCTAATGAAGGCCTATCATTGGCATGAGTTGGATTGTGCATTAAAATAGCCTATTTTCTTTACATGAAAAATAAGCTACTGTAGTAACCCTTTCATTTAGTCTCATAGCACATCCTAGGAGCTCCCTATTTGCTCACTTGCTTGTTGACTCACTTACATTGGCTGTGTGTGCGGCCTAAGAATAGAAGGGAATAGTGGTGGATAAAAAGACAAACATAGAAATGAAATGATCAAAAGAAAGGAAGGCTACTGAACTTTAAACGATGTGATGATGCATGGGATTTTCTAAAAGTTTTCTATTGATAGGTAACTTTGATTCCTCCTTCGCTTTGTCCAATTCCTATTTTGGGCCATTTCAATAGGTGAGTGAATATACTGGCAATAAGAGGATCCCATATCCAATAGCTCTGTACTTATTCTGCTGTGTTACAATCTCTAACATTGAACGCATTGAATCTCACTGCCTACAGGTCCTACTAGTCTTACTTCCATTGGTTCTGCCTGATTTTGTTAGATCTACAATAGTCGTCTTACCATTTGACTGATCTCACGCAGCTAATCAAGGCTTTGGCTCTTCAATAATACAGCCACATCCCTTAGGCCAAACATAGTACTGTCATAGTTTATTATATACAGTATCCATTTGTCACTTCAAAGATGCCAAAAGATAGTCCACATACTATCTTAATGGATATATTTAGAGGTTATAACTCAATCATTTATATGAGCTACACAATTCTTGACTATTTTTGGGAGGTGGCACATTGCTTTCATTACTCCTAAAAATAATTTAAGGACAAGTGTTATTAACATCGAGCAATCACACAGAGACACTCCTAACACAGGCAGGCACTATGCACACACACGCCACTCAAAAACACACACAAACACATCAATGTGTGCTCACGCATACACACACACTCGATGATCTTAAAGAAGGCCCTTTATGATGCAAGAGTTAGCAACATCTCAGAGGGCCGCTTCCAACCCTGCTATAGGCTACATCCCTGTGTGCAGCTAGATTCACCCAATTCAGTGGAGAATAAACACAGCCATCACCTGTAAATAAAAGTAAAACCACCTGCTAAGAATCATAGGAGCAGTGTTGACACTCTGTCTAAAGGTTATTCATTGTGTAGGATATACTGTATGTTAGTCATTTTGATGCCGTAACAAAGTTTACATATCAGTGTTGTGACCATAGCATGTATGCCCACAAGCATTATGAACCACATTAAAAAGAGAGTACATTCTATGTCAGATGAAGGAGCCCTTTGGAAAGTGTTCACATTTAGACTTCTTTTTTGTTTTCCTGAAACTG
The DNA here is from genome assembly GCF_021184085.1 of Oncorhynchus gorbuscha. Classification (NCBI taxonomy): domain Eukaryota; kingdom Metazoa; phylum Chordata; class Actinopteri; order Salmoniformes; family Salmonidae; genus Oncorhynchus; species Oncorhynchus gorbuscha. The sequence continues at coordinate 39,847,227 of NC_060187.1, forward strand.
CTCACTTCTGCTTTCGACAACATCAGCGGCTGCCATTTTAGTGTGTGTGGTGGGGCTGTTGAATTCAGAAATAGACTCCATGGTCAGTGTGCATGTATGAGAGCAATTCTATGTTGTGTGCACTTTCATAGCCGCGAGCTTATCTCCATCAGAACAGCATTAAGCTAGACCTTTACCCCAAACCCCCAACCTTTAGCTGCTCTACAGTTGTCCTACTGTCTTCAAGATAGAGTCAGACAATCACACGCAGAGAACCTTTCTCTTACCCCTCATTGCTAGTGAGACCTGCATCGGTACATTTAAAAAAAGTATACCTGAAATAAGCTTTGGTGTGTAGAGCTTTTTGGGTGTTGTGTGATTTTACATGTGCTTATAGCCTATGAACAAATACAACAACAAAGTTTTGTTGCATAAAATCAAAAAGGTATTCTATTTGTTCACTATATCAAAAAGACCATCCATGTACTTACATTTACATTTACATTTAAGTCATTTAGCAGACGCTCTTATCCAGAGCGACTTACAAATTGGTGCATTCACCTTATGACATCCAGTGGAACAGTCACTTTACAATAGTGCATCTAAATCTTAAAGGGGGTGGGGTGAGAGGGATTACTTATCCTATCCTAGGTATTCCTTAAAGAGGTGGGGTTTCAGGTGTCTCCGGAAGGTGGTGATTGACTCCGCTGTCCTGGCGTCGTGAGGGAGTTTGTTCCACCATTGGGGGGGCCAGAGCAGCGAACAGTTTTGACTGGGCTGAGCGGGAGCTGTACTTCCTCAGTGGTAGGGAGGCGAGCAGGCCAGAGGTGGATGAACGCAGTGCCCTTGTTTGGGTGTAGGGCCTGATCAGAGCCTGGAGGTACTGAGGTGCCGTTCCCCTCACAGCTCCGTAGGCAAGCACCATGGTCTTGTAGCGGATGCGAGCTTCAACTGGAAGCCAGTGGAGAGAACGGAGGAGCGGGGTGACGTGAGAGAACTTGGGAAGGTTGAACACCAGACGGGCTGCGGCGTTCTGGATGAGTTGAAGGGGTTTAATGGCACAGGCAGGGAGCCCAGCCAACAGCGAGTTGCAGTAATCCAGACGGGAGATGACAAGTGCCTGGATTAGGACCTGCGTCGCTTCCTGTGTGAGGCAGGGTCGTACTCTGCGGATGTTGTAGAGCATGAACCTACAGGAACGGGCCACCGCCTTGATGTTGGTTGAGAACGACAGGGTGTTGTCCAGGATCACGCCAAGGTTCTTAGCGCTCTGGGAGGAGGACACAATGGAGTTGTCAACCGTGATGGCGAGATCATGGAACAGGCAGTCCTTCCCCGGGAGGAAGAGCAGCTCCGTCTTGCCGAGGTTCAGCTTGAGGTGGTGATCCGTCATCCACACTGATATGTCTGCCAGACATGCAGAGATGCGATTCGCCACCTGGTCATCAGAAGGGGGAAAGGAGAAGATTAGTTGTGTGTCGTCTGCATAGCAATGATAGGAGAGACCATGTGAGGTTATGACAGAGCCAAGTGACTTGGTGTATAGCGAGAATAGGAGAGGGCCTAGAACAGAGCCCTGGGGGACACCAGTGGTGAGAGCGCGTGGTGAGGAGACAGATTCTCGCCACGCCACCTGGTAGGAGCGACCTGTCAGGTAGGACGCAATCCAAGCGTGGGCCGCGCCGGAGATGCCCAACTCGGAGAGGGTGGAGAGGAGGATCTGATGGTTCACAGTATCGAAGGCAGACGATAGGTCTAGAAGGATGAGAGCAGAGGAGAGAGAGTTAGCTTTAGCAGTGCGGAGCGCCTCCGTGATACAGAGGAGAGCAGTCTCAGTTGAATGACTAGTCTTGAAACCTGACTGATTTGGATCAAGAAGGTCATTCAGAGAGAGATAGCGGGAGAGCTGGCCAAGGACGGCACGTTCAAGAGTTTTGGAGAGAAAAGAAAGAAGGGTTACTGGTCTGTAATTGTTGACATCGGAGGGATCGAGTGTAGGTTTTTTCAGAAGGGGTGCAACTCTCGCTCTCTTGAAGACGGAAGGGACGTAGCCAGCGGTCAGGGATGAGTTGATGAGCGAGGTGAGGTAAGGGAGAAGGTCTCCGGAAATGGTCTGGAGAAGAGAGGAAGGGATAGGGTCAAGCGGGCAGGTTGTTGGGCGGCCGGCCGTCACAAGACGCGAGATTTCATCTGGAGAGAGAGGGAGAAAGAGGTCAGAGCACAGGGTAGGGCAGTGTGAGCAGAACCAGCGGTGTCGTTTGACTTAGCAAACGAGGATCGGATGTCGTCAACCTTCTTTTCAAAATGGTTGACGAAGTCATCTGCAGAGAGGGAGGAGGGGGGGGAGGGGGAGGAGGATTCAGGAGGGAGGAGAAGGTGGCAAAGAGCTTCCTAGGGTTAGAGGCAGATGCTTGGAATTTAGCGTGGTAGAAAGTGGCTTTAGCAGCAGAGACAGAGGAGGAAAATGTAGAGAGGAGGGAGTGAAAGGATGCCAGGTCCGCAGGGAGGCGAGTTTTCCTCCATTTCCGCTCGGCTGCCCGGAGCCCTGTTCTGTGAGCTCGCAATGAGTCATCGAGCCACGGAGCGGGAGGGGAGGACCGAGCCGGCCTGGAGGATAGGGGACATAGAGAGTCAAAGGATGCAGAGAGGGAGGAGAGGAGGGTTGAGGAGGCAGAATCAGGAGATAGGTTGGAGAAGGTTTGAGCGGAGGGAAGAGATGATAGGATGGAAGAGGAGAGAGTAGCGGGGGAGAGAGAGCGAAGGTTGGGACGGCGCGATACCATCCGAGTAGGGGCAGTGTGGGAGGTGTTGGATGAGAGCAAGAGGGAAAAGGATACAAGGTAGTGGTCGGAGACTTGGAGGGGAGTTGCAATGAGGTTAGTGAAAGAACAGCATCTAGTAAAGATGAGGTCGAGCGTATTGCCTGCCTTGTGAGTAGGGGGGAAGGTGAGAGGGTGAGGTCAAAAGAGGAGAGGAGTGGAAAGAAGGAGGCAGAGAGGAATGAGTCAAAGGTAGACGTGGGGAGGTTAAAGTCGCCCAGAACTGTGAGAGGTGAGCCGTCCTCAGGAAAGGAGCTTATCAAGGCATCAAGCTCATTGATGAACTCTCCGAGGGAACCTGGAGGGCGATACATGATAAGGATGTTAAGCTTGAAAGGGCTGGTAACTGTGACAGCATGGAATTCAAAGGAGGCGATAGACAGATGGGTAAGGGGAGAAAGAGAGAATGACCACTTGGGAGAGATGAGGATCCCGGTGCCACCACCCCGCTGACCAGAAGCTCTCGGGGTGTGCGAGAACACGTGGGCGGACGAAGAGAGAGCAGTAGGAGTAGCAGTGTTGTCTGTGGTGATCCATGTTTCCGTCAGTGCCAAGAAGTCGAGGGACTGGAGGGAGGCATAGGCTGAGATGAACTCTGCCTTGTTGACCGCAGATTGGCAGTTCCAGAGGCTACCGGAGACCTGGAACTCCACGTGGGTCGTGCGTGCTGGGACCACCAGATTAGGGTGGCCGCGGCCACGCAGTGTGGAGCGTTTGTATGGTCTGTGCAGAGAGGAGAGAAATAGGGATAGACAGACACATAGTTGACAGGCTACAGAAGAGGCTACGCTAATGCAAAGGAGATTGGAATGACAAGTGGACTACACGTCTCGAATGTTCAGAAAGTTAAGCTTACGTAGCAAGAATCTTATTGACTAAAATGATTAAAATGATACAGTACTGCTGAAGTAGGCTAGCTGGCAGTGGGTGTGTTGTTGACACTACACTAATCAAGTCGTTCCGTTGAGTGTAATAGTTTCTGCAGTGCTGCTATTCGGGGGCTAGCTGGCTAGCTAGTAGTGTTGTTTACGTTACGTTGGGTTAGAAGAACGACAATAGCTGGCTAGCTAACCTAGAAAATCGCTCTAGACTACACAGTTATCTTTCATACAAAGACGGCTATGTAGCTAGCTATGTAGCTAGCTACGATCAAACAAATCAAACCGTTGTACTGTAATGAAATGAAAATGAAAATGTGATACTACCTGTGAATGCGACCGGGTTGTTGAGTTCTATTCAGAAGACGTTGGCTAGCTGTTGGCTAGCTAGCAGAGTCTCCTACGTTAAGGACGACAAATAGCTGGCTAGCTAACCTCGGTAAATTAAGATAATCACTCTAAGACTACACACTCTAAACCTAAACAACACAATTATCTTGGATACGAAGATACGAAGACAGCAAAGACAGCTATGTAGCTAGCTAACACTACACTAATCAAGTCGTTCAGTTGAGTGTAATAGTTTCTCCAGTGCAGCTAATCAGTGGACGTTAGCTAGCTGGCTAGTGAAGACTACGTTAGGACGGCGAAATACGATAATTACGCAATTATCTTTGATACAAAGACGGCTATGTAGCTAGCTGAGAAGAAATTGCTAAGATTAGACAAATCAAACCGTTGTGCTATAATGAAATATAATGAAATGTAATGAAATGTAATGAAAAACTTATACTACCTGCGGGAGCGAAGTGCCGATGCGACCACTCGCTCCAACCCATTCACCTCGACGCTTCAGAAAATGGAGGTGAATTTAATGACCCAAGTGGCATAACCATAGTCTATATGATTGATGGACCTAAATAGTAGGCCTCTTTAATGTACACTAACGTTTTCAAAGGTGAAATGGATTAAGGTTCCTATAGGGGCCTAAAAGGAAAGGTGGGCGAGTGCACAGCGCAGTAGCCTCAAACCAACAGAGCAACAGCAGTGCGCTGTCTCTGGGTATTTCAGTGTTTTTTTCCAAGGCAACCATTGAAAAGTTAATTGGGGGAGAGTTCAAGGATGAGAGAGAGGCCACTTCATTTCAAATTCTCAGGAACTCTTTGGCTTTTGCCAGAGAGGAAGAGGCGATGCAAGAGGGTTCACTCCTGTAAAAATCCTTCGATGATACAACAACTCCCATCGTTAGGGCGGAGACAAGACCATATTGTCATTATAACTGTGCATACATAGCTAAGTGGTCTCAGAGCCACTCGGCTATGTCCCAATGGTGCACCAGACTATCGCTTCTCATCATCTAGGACGCAGTGGTGTAAAGTACTTAAGTTAAAATACTTTACTATTTATATTTTTGACCATTTTTACTTCACTACATTCCTAAAGAAAAGAATGTACTTTTTACTCCATACATTTTCCCTGACACCCAAAAGTATTCTTTACATTTGATTTGCTTAGCAGCACAGGACAATGGTCCAATTGACGCACCTATCAAGAGAACATCCCGTGTCATTCCCGGCCTCTGATCTGGCGAACTCGCTAAACACACATGATTTGTTTGTAAAGTGTTAGCTATCCAAAAATGTAAACAACAAGAACATGGTGCCGTCTGGTTTGCTTAATATAAGGAATTTGAAATTATTTATACTTTTACTTTTGATACTTAAGTATATTTTAGCAATTAGATGTACTTTTGATACTTAAGTATATTTAAAACCAAATACTTTTCGACTTTTACTCATGTGGTATTTTACTGGGTGACTTTCATTTTTACTTGAGTCCTTTTCTATTAAGGTTTATTTAGTTTTAGTCAAGTATGTCAATTGTTTACTTTTTCCACCACTGTTAGAACACGATAGTTCAGCGTCCCATTTCGAAATACAATAGCTACAAGGCTCTGAGACCACCATCTGTGGGGACGCACAGATGGAATACGCACCTCACTACAATTCCCAACCAATGCGTCTCTGGTACACATTCTCTATTCATTTGAATGTATGGACAGATGGAGAAATTGCGTGAGCTGTGCTGAGAGTTAGAAAAGTAGGCTACGAAAGTCAACCGTCCAATATTCTAGAACACTGCCGTGCATACATGTACATGTTTTGGACTATGATAAACCTTTATGAAGCTCTTGCATGAAACACAAAACAATAACCAATGTAGACACTATTTAGTTCAGCCTGGTCTCAGAGAAAGCATATTATATGTTACTAAAATCTGTGAAACTCTGTTTAGTATGATATGCTACATTAGGCTACGTTATTTGAGACATTTAGTATGAGAAGGGAAAGGTTGCATGTTAAAATCTCATCACGGATAACTTTAGCATTTGACCTAATTAGCATCTTTGCAACGACTTACTACTTTTTAGCTACTCCTTAGCATGTTATCTTAGCATGCAACGACTTAGCATGTTAGCTAACCCTTCCCTGAAAAATAAACGTAACCCTTTAATCTAACTCCTAACCTTAACCCCTAGCCTAGCTAACGTTAGCAACAGCAAATTGGAATTCATAACATTTGATATATATTGCAAATTTGTAACATATTGTATGAATTGCAATTCATAAAATATCATATGAATTGTAATTTGTAACATACTGTAACGACCCTGGCTTTTATAAGCGCGGAAATCGACTATGCCGCACGAGCATGCTTTTGCGGCACAGTGGATAGCGCGCTGGACCTCAGGCTAGAAGGTCACGGGTTTGAGGCCTGCTCCCTGCCTGTTTCATTACATTGGTGTCAGAAGTGGGATCGGACCTTGCATCCACGACAGTGCGTGTGCTTGGCCGGTGAGCGCTTTCTTGTAAGACGTAGAGTCGCAAGCTAGCGCGAGGACGCGCTCTTTGAAAGGAGGGAGTAGTGTAAGGTAAGCGTTGAAATCGACCCTGCCACACCGGCACAGTCGATAGCGCCGGACCTCGGGCGAGAAGGTCGAGGGTTCGAGGCCTGCTCCCTGCCTGTTTCATTACAATACTATGCGTCCTACAATTCATATGACCACTATTACATTGGTAGGCCAATGTAATGTAACCTAATGTAACATATACTAAATGGAGTGGCACAGGTTTTAGTAACATATAATAAGTTTTGCTCTGTGACCAGTTTGCAGCCAGCTGTTAATTGGGATTCATTTCCAGGAGGCTTCTATTGCATGATTTACAGGTAATGCCTAATTATAGAGGTTAAAGGTATCGCGAACTGATTAATGTCTTTTGGTGGATCCTTATTCATTTTCAATAGCATTAAACTGCATCAAATATATAACTGTAGCCTAGACTAACAAATATAAATAAAAATCATAGACCTGGTCACAATCAAATACATATTTTGGACCAATGTTTTCTTCACATTTCAAATGTATCTGAAGTTTAAGTTCAAAGCGTACTACTGCAGTTGTTTTAACATGTTTAACAACTGCATTCAATGCGGGAGTAATTCATGTTTTGGAAAGGAAAGTGAACAGTTTTCTAAAGTTTGCAAACAGTTTTTCCTCCGGCAGTGGACTGTTTCGGACGAGCATTTAAACGCATTGTTTTGGAGAATCCAATTGAAAAATCCAATGTTGTTTCGAAGTTTTTAATCTGGGGATTTTAAAAACATCACATGCTCGGTCGGGGGATCGGGTGCTTGTGCACAACACGCAAATAACACGCACATTCTTGCAATCCCAGGTTTCTTACTTTTCCTATTCACAATTGTTTCAACTCTTTACAGATACAGTATATGGCAGATTGAAGAGGTTGCGAAAGATAACGCGTGTACGAGGATAAAGGAGATTCCGACCGGGAAACATTTCTCCAAAGATAGGGGCGCCCATGTCAGTCTGTGATTTATAGCCCAAATATGAGGTACGTTTATAGCCAGCGGTCTTTGATGGTCCTGTCTTCATTAGGGATCCTATCTGGGATTATGTCTCTGCTATCGGTCATTTTGATTTTCCAGATACAGTCACAACAGATTGCTGTGAAGGAATCACCCCCCAACATCTCCATCGTGCCAACTAATGTTTGGGCAGCGCTTATGCCTGTGTCTATAGTGCTCTCTGCTCTCTCCCTCACGCTCAATTTGAGCTCTGTCATGGTCTGCCTTCTGCACAGCTACTTTACAACCGAGATACGCAGAGGAGAAGATACAGAAAGGTACACATTCATCAACATACTTTAAGGATAATGTATTTGTTGTCGGCAAGAATTGTATCACTGATGCACCTGCAGTTTGTTTTGTTGAATAACATGCTTCAATTATATTAAAGTTGGACATTGACATAAATTAAATTAAGAATATTACATTCTTATAAATTCACCACTTTCCGTGTGTACCACAGAGGCTGCTTGACCGACCACTCCTATCTCTGAACTCAGTACAAGTTCGACAAAAAATAGCGTTCCCTCGTTGTACACCCAGTGCACAGCCTATGGTCTCGGTGGCCTAGATCTTTCCCGCGATGGGTTAGAATTGTGTCTGTGCTTTTTATGACTTTCATATAGATCTAGCTTCTGTGCACTCCAGTGCAAGTAATGACAAAGCATTCTATAAACCAACTCATTTTGAGAAGAAAAGTATCTCATGATAGAAAAATAATAGACAGAAGAGAAGGCCTAATTTGAACCTTGAAATCAGTTATTTATTTTGGTGCAAATAAATAATTGTGAACTAATTGAACAATACCCGTCAACATACGATCATGTCATCATTGTCACTGATTGCATTTTCTTCATTTCCTCCCATAGAGCAGACTGGTTCCTATTCCATAGCCAAACTGTCCGACATGTGGCCATTGGATTATTTTGCCTTGGGGTTTCAGTATACTTAGCAGGTAAGACAGACAACAAATGTAAACAGTAAGGGCCATAATGAACTGTTTGAATAAAATGAGAAGATCCTTACAAATATTTTTTACAAGTGGCACCACAAACTCATTGGCTATATCATGAGTATCAAACTGCAACATATTTGGTAGTATTTTTTGTTGTTGCCGTTGTAAGATTTTATTTGATATTTTATAAACAATACATACACATACAAACAACATCATACAAACATCCCACCTTCCCAGACCCACTAGCACAAACCCCCATCTCCAGCGCCACTTTCACTTGCATCACTTTCCGCAACACGGCCTGAAACTGCACCATTTTGTTTCTTGCCCGCACACTTTTGATTATTTAAATAATAAATCATTATATTTTTCTGTTGTGCTAATGATGGTGGATTGATTTCTATGTTTTTAGTACACATTCTTTTCAAAATGAGAAGAGAATCGTGCAACAAATCGGGTATCTCACTACACCCCCACATGATATGTCTTGAAATATGCAAACAGATGGATTAAAAGTACATTTACATTGTAATACTTCCGACAGCCGCATTTCTAGCCCCGCCCACAACTTCCGGACTTCATAGCGTTCCCAGAAAGCATGAATTATTGATTCATTATTTGTTTTAGACTTAAGACATGACCTTACCTTGTGCTTTAGAATTTGTGAACTTTGTCTCTTGTATAATAAATGCCATACATTAGCTTCCATTTTCGTTCATTGTCATTTCTTTAGTTATGCTCCAACTTTCCCTCCATCTTGTGCCAACATCAGTTCTTAAATCTTGGTTCCAACAGTTTTTTTTAAGAGCTTGTCAGTGGGATATGATCTCTGCAAGATTTATATATCTTCCCTATCATATGAACATCCTTTTCTGACTCAAATAAGATTCCCTCAAGGTTGCTCTGATGTGTAAATTATTTAAAATCAACATATTGTGATATGTAACTTTTAAGTTGCATGTAGTTGAAACTATCTACATTGGTCAGTCCAAAATTACTTTTTAATTCTATCATGGAAATAAATGTATTTTCTGTTGCCAAGTAATTTACGGTTTCTATGCATTTAGTGTTCCACGTGGGCCAATTTAATCGGTTAATTCTGAAATGCTATCCAAGGATTGCTCCATTGTTTTTAGGGAGTGATATTGGTTCTTGTAGAATCCGTTTCATGTTCTTCAATGTTGTTATAGTGTTCTTAACTATGAAGTTGTTAATGTTCTTTGCTTTATCCTTTGAAAATAGACATGTGAAAACATTCTGGGGATGAGCATGCACATCTTCAATATGTACCCAGTGTTACTCTTTAGTGCATGTAATTATATCGCAAGTAAAAGCCTTGGGTAGAGAGTTGAAACAATTCCAAGTCTGGAATATATATTCGGTAGTATTATGAACACTGTAGTCACCCCACATAACATCATGTGAAAGCACTTTTCATTTAGCTAAAGCAGATTAATTTATCAGACATTACATCCGTTCAGACCAACTGCTAAACAATAACAGATTGTACCAAATAGAGCTTTGCGTGACCTTAGAAAGGACAAATTCATTCAGATTTCTACAAATATACTCCAGTTAATTTGCAGCAGAGGCAAAGGTCACTGCTTTCAGAGTCCCTTCAACTGATTAATACACAAGGCCCAAAACAATGGCGTGTTTGACAGACGTGCATTACTGGCATGTCTTAAGGCAGGTCCTGGCAAGGCAAAGCTGTTGGCTGTCCAGGTGGGAGGCAGTGCACCATTGTGATGGAGGGTGGATGACCCCCTTATCCCACAGCTCCCTTTCAGTGGGAGCTGTGCAATTCCATAACGTCATCATCATATCCCAAAGTTATTCTTCTCTCCTCCCTCCTTTATCACTCCTGGGTCTGTTGTTCTTCAACTGCTGAAAGATGACCAAACATTAGTCAAATAGAGGAAAATACACACAAAAAAAACAATGCCAATAAACTACAATATTTAGAGTTATTCATCCCTGGGAGAAAAAGGGACCTGAAAAGTGATCTTTCTCACAGTGTAATAAACTAGTCTTTCTGTACCTGTCACTCTGCGGCGCTCTCTCTTTATGTCAGTCTCACTCTCTCTCTCTCTCTGTCCCTTTTTCTACTGCAGCTATGTCCATCTACATGCTGCTGGTGTTTGAGGTAGAGACCGGCATCGCCAGCGCATGCGTACTGGCTTCAGGAATCCTGATTCTGCTGGTGATCGTGATTCACTCACTGGTCAAAGCCGCCCGCACCGCCCAACACTACCATGGTGGGGAGCACACTGACACCGTGTACCAGAACCAGCATGGAGAGTGCACCCCTGCCGTCCGCCACGGCGAGCTCCAAGAAGAGGACAAACCCAGGAGGCATCGCAACAACTCCCATCTCCACCGACAGTTGTCCTACCCATCCTGTACTGACCCAAAGCAGCATCACCAGCATCACTCCCCATCCCACGGCCCACAGAGTCACGGCAGTGACAAGGAGGGCTACAGTAGTGGTGGCAGTGGGGGTGGCTCGAGAATGCACAGGACCCTGTCGACAGAGTCGGGGCCCCTGCAGTCTCCGTCTAAGCCATGGAATGGCATTAACAATGAGATGAGAAGCGTGCTGGCCCGCAAGTCAGGGGCCTCCAGTAAAGACTCTACTCTAGTGTGAGACGCACTGCACAAGTCATCGCAGTTAGCACAAGACTAGTTCATTCCGCCCATACGATCTACCGTTCTGAAGAATACGGATAGAATATGGATAGAAAATAGCTGAAGCTATATAAAAGCTCTGAGCTATCCAACATTTCAATACAGTGGAATTGTCATTTTAATACACCTTTCTTAACATCCCTATTGACTTTTTACACACTAACCATGCTTGATTCCATCACTATTAAGCCCTCTGTAGAATGTTTACTTACTGGTATTCCACTGGAAAATGTTAGTGACTAACTAGGTACAGCTAATGCTTTTGCGATGTGATTATACGATTTAAAGATTTGCTAATAAATGCTTTCATTTTCAAGTGTTTGGTAAAGACCAAGAATGATCCATGAAATATATCGCCAAAACTGTGTATTACACAATGTATAGAGAAATTCTGTAGTGTCTAGTCTGCATACTGTAAACAAAACATTTTTAATAACTGTGAATAAACTCATTTTGTAAAATAATTTCAAACCATGAGTATGTTGTTACAAAACACCCTGTCCTAAAAGATAAAGTGGAACAGTTGATGTAAACCAGTAGTCTAATAGCACATTCAGGTTCATTCCTTGTGCACTTTTCCAGATTTTCAAGTGAGTGCCTAGAAGTCCTTGTGGCCGAGTTAAAGCTAAGTATAGCTTTGAGTGTGATGCCTGAGGAACTATTAACCTTGGACTGTCTTTCAGAAGTCAGGAGGAAGTGGATGGGGGATGTGGTGGAGTGTCAGGAGGAATGGGAGAGAGGGGGGGGGGTCACTTCATGTGAGCCGTGTGCATGTGACAATGTGGGGGAATAAGGAAGAAAACGTCAAACTTCGAGAAACAAGAAAATTATGGCAAATAATAATGCAAAGAACATGTGATGAAAGAATGAAAGAAAGGATGATGATTGCAAAGAAAAATAACAAAGACAAGAAATGGTGGCCCATGTCTATGAACAGGTTTTCTTGGCTTTCACTCAAAATAAGTTTATCAGCCTCATCAACTCCACCCTTTAGCTTGAACAGGGAAATGTAAAAATAAATAAATATCCTCAGCTGTGGTGAATGGAGGTTTGTGGGCAATCAGACAAATGGAAGATACAAAGCATTGTTACTGTGTCCCAGAGTCAAAGTGAGTGGAATTGGTTGTTTACTGCCTCCTACCTGCACCCCTGGGAGATGCTGATTTGTACGTTCATACTGATGGCTGAGCCCATCTCTGCTTTTGAAGTGCAGGCTGCTGTTTGTCATGCTTTTCACTGCACTGGAAATGAAAAGATGAATATGTGTTAAATAAATACAAGGGCGATTCCATGCCAGCAAAAAATATTTTGGCCAATTCTTACATAGAAGCTTAATTGGAAGGAACAATGTTTGATGTGCTTTTTACATTTTTATCACTAACAAATTGAGAAAATCATGATAAAGTGGCCATTTTAGGTCCTTTTTAGTCTTTCATATGTCACATTAATTTATTCAAGATTATTTATTTACACACTATGAGGTTGGAATAATGCTATGACATTTAGAAAATTATTACAATGCCCTTTCAGTGTAAAAGCTCTTTGAAAAGACCGCCTGAAATTTCAGCCTGTTTTGGTCCATAAGTATTTAACCGGTTGGTTATGGTAATCCTAAATAAGTTCAGGAGTAAACATTTACTGAAATCACATAAGTTGCATGGACTCACTCTATGTGCAATAACAGTGTTTAATATGATTTTTTAATTACTACCTCATCCCTGTACCTCTCAGTCGAGCAGTGAATTTAAAACACTGATTCAACCAGGGACCAGGGAGGACCAGGGAGGTTTTTCCTATGCCTTGCAAAGATGGGCATCTATTTGTTGATGGGTAAAAATAAAAAAGCAGACATTGAATATCCCTTTGGGCATGGTGAAGTTATTAATTAGACTTTGGATGGTGTATCAATACACCCAGTCACTACAAATATACAGGCATCCTTCCTAACTCTTTTGCCGGAGAGGAAGGAAACCACTGAGGGATTTCAGCATAAGGCCAATGGCCAACACTAACCTAATTTACAAATCAAATCAAATTGCCACATGCGCCGAATACAACAGACCTTACAGTGAAATGCTTACTTACCCTTGACCAACAATGCAGTTTAGAAAAATAAGTGTTAAGTAGAAATTAAAAAATAACAGATAATTAAAGAGCAGCAGTAAAATAGCAATGCTTTTCACTGCACCTATCTAGTACTTGACAATGCGTCATTTTTCTTTTTACTGGTGTTAGCTAGCTACTGTTGCTGTGCAACAGCAATTTGTAAGTCGCTCTGGATAAGAGCGTCTGCTAAATGACTTAAATGTAAATGTAAATGTAAATGCTATATACAGGGGGTACCGGTGTAGCGTTAATGTGCGGGGACACAGTGTCTTATGGCATCGGGGTAGAAGCTGTTAAGAAGCCTCTTGGACCTAGACTTGGCACTCCTGTACCGCTTCACATGCGGTAGCAGAGAGAACAGTCTATGACTAGGGTGGCTGGAGTCTTTGACAACTTATAGGGCCTTCCTCTGCACCACCTGGTATAGACGTCCTGGATGGCAGGAAGCTTGGTCCTAGTGATGTACTGGGCCGTACACACTACCCTCTGTAGTGCCTTGTGGTCGGAGGTCGAGCAGTTGCCATACCAGGCAGTGATGCAACCAGTGCTCTCGATGGTACAGCTGTAGAACCTTTTGAGGATCTGAGGACCCATGCCAAATCTTTTCAGTCTCCTGAGGGGGAATAGGCTTTGTCGTGACCTCTTCACAACTGTCTTGGTGTGTTTATACCATGATAGTTTATTGGTGATGTGAACATCAAGGAACTTGAAGCTCTCTACCTGCTCCACTACATCCCTGTCGTTGAGAATGGGGGCGTGCTCGGTCCTCCTTTCCTGCAGTCCACAATCATCTCCTTTGCCTTGATCATGTTGAGGGAGAGGTTTTTATCCTGGAACCACACAGCCAGGTCTCTGACCTCCTCCCTATAGGCTGTCTCATCGTTGTCGGTGGTCAGGCCTACCACTTTTCTGTCATCGGCAAACTTAATGATGGTGTTGGAGTCGTGCCTGGCCATACAGTCACGAGTGAACAGGGAGTACAGGAGGGGACTGAGCACGCACCCCTGAGGAGCCCCCGTGTTGAGGATCAACAAGGCAGATGTGTGGTTACCTACCCTTACCACCTGGGGGCAGCCCGTCAAGAAGTCCAGGATCCAGTTGCAGAGGGAGATGTTTAGTCCCAGGGTCCTTAGCTTAGTGATGAGCTATGAGGCACTATGGTGTTGAACGCTGAGCTCTAGTCAATGAATAGCATTCTCAAATAGGTGTTCCTTTTGTTCAGGTGGGAAAGGGCAGTGTGGAGTGCAATAGAGATTGCATTATCTGTGGATCTGTTGGGTGGTATGCAAATTGAAGTGTGTCTGGAGTTTTTGGGATAATGGTGTTGATGTGAGCCATGACCAGCTTTTCAAAGCACGTCATGTCTACAGACGTGAGTGCTACAGGTTGGTAGTCTTTTAGGCAGGTTACCTGCTTGAAACATGTTGGTATTACAGACTCAGTCAGGGACAGTTTGGAAATGTCAGTGAAGACACTTGCCAGTTCATCAGCACATGCTCGGAGTATATGTCCTGGCATATTTTTTGCAATATTACAGTGAAAAGAAGGAAGCCTGTACAGAATACAAATATTCCAAAACATGCATCTGGTCTGGAACACAGCGGGCCGAGTGTCTGCGAGTTTTTGCTCCATCCTTGTACTCCCCTCACCTAGTTGTCTAGGTCTTCATTGAAAGCAAAAAAACATAAACCAGCCCTCCATGGAATGAGTTTGACACCCCTGCACTAAACTAATTTAGAAAAACGTGGCAAAGCAATTACCTTTTTGTTCTGAATACAAAGTGTTATGTATGCAGCAAATCCAATACAACACATTACGGTGTACCACTCTCCATATTGTCAAGCATAATGGTGGCTGCATCATGTTATGGGTATGCTTGCAGTCATTAGGGACTGCGGAGTTTTTCAGGATAAAATAGAACGTACTGGAGCAAAGCACAGGAAACATTTGAGGAAAACCTCATTCAGAGTCTGCTTTCCTCCAGACACGGAAATTAATTAATCTTTCAGCAGGATAATAACCTAAAACACAAGGCCAAATCTGTGACATGGTGAGGTTGGACCCAGGTGCAGAGAAGAGACCAGATGAGGAATCAATGGTTAAGGATAAACATAATAGTTTACTAACATTGCTCATCCATATATTTCTATTCCTTTACTAGATTTACACTACCATTCAAAAGTTTGAGAGAAAATCACATTTTTGGTCCATTAAATGACAACAAATTGATCAGAAATACAGTGTAGACATTGTTAATGTTGTAAATGACTGTTGTAGCTGGAATCAGCTGATTTTTAATGGATTATCTACATAGGCGTACAGAGGCCCAATATCAGCAACCACCACTACTACTGTGTTACAATGGCACGTTGTGTTCGCTAATCCAAGTTTATCATTTTAAATAGCTAATTGATCATCAGAAAACCCTTTTGCAATTATCTTGACATATACAGTGGTTCCTCCTTTAAAAGTTGTGGGTTTTACACCGCAGGACTTAGGGGAACCAGCATCACGGCTTCATTGCTCCAGACCACTGCAAGAGCACTCATTATGCATTTGGGTCCCAATGTTTTTATTTGACCAGTCATACAAAGTGGTTCCAATGATGAATTTGACACGAGCCATCCGTCGCTGGTAACATTCTTCAGCAAAAATGGCTGACAAAAACATTACAGTGGAAGCAAATATAAGTAATTAGAAAGGTCATAACGGGTCAAGCAAAAAATGTATAATTGAGAGGAATATGTTAGTTAATGTAGAGACAAATGATTGTGCATATTTTTTGGCCATAAAGTTAATTTACAGAAATCGCTATTTAGCAATTTAGCTGACTAGCTAACATTAGCCAGCTAGCTAGCTAGTGTTATGACATGAGTATGAAATTGTAATTTGTGTTGTTTTATGTTTTAGGGACTCCTGAGAAAACCAGCAAACCAGGCTGTCGTCTTGTAAAACAGTGGATGTAAAGAATCTAGCTAGCTAAATTATTTACTGCAAATTGAATGTACAA
Source organism: Oncorhynchus gorbuscha (assembly GCF_021184085.1). Taxonomy (NCBI): domain Eukaryota; kingdom Metazoa; phylum Chordata; class Actinopteri; order Salmoniformes; family Salmonidae; genus Oncorhynchus; species Oncorhynchus gorbuscha. Next base: position 39,863,592 of record NC_060187.1, read on the forward strand.
TAGTGTAAGTTTGCCTTGCTTATATTTTCCATGCAGCTGAAGTAACATAGCTAACTATTTGCTTATTGTATAGTGGAGGATAAAAACAACTATGCCTATGGATGTGTAGCTAGCTACAGTATGTAGCCGATCTGTGTATGGACCTAAAACATTTGGTATGAATATTAGTTCAGAGCCTATAAACCTCAGCTATCATAGTTGTATCAACTTCAGTCTGAATGGCATTAATAAAGCCTATGGAATGAGTAGAATATAACTTTATTGTGCCAAGGATATAAGTCCAATATACACACGTACTGTAGTTATTACCACGCATGAGATCCACACATTGTACAATGTACATTGAATATATTCACTGATCATGTACTCTTCCTGGGAAAATAAAGGTGCGGTTCAGGGATGAATCTCTGAGACATTCTTTTTCAGTCATATCCAATACCAGGTGAATAAAACACCATTATTTGAATGATGCTGTGTCTGCATGTACTGTATGGATTACCAAATCAAATCAAATCAATTTTTATTTGTCACATACACATGGTTAGCAGATGTTAATGCGAGTGTAGCGAAATGCTTGTGCTTCTAGTTCCGACAATGCAGTAATAACCAACAAGTAATCTAACTAACAATTCCAAAACTACTGTCTTATACACAGTGTAAGGGATGGTACAGAGCAGCATAGGCAAGATACAGTAGATGTTATCGAGTACAGTATATACATATGAGATGACTATGTAAACAAAGTGGCATAGTTAAAGTGGCTAGTGATACATGTATTACATAAGGATGCAGTAGATGATATAGAGTACAGTATATACGTATACATATGAGATGAATAATGTAGGGTATGTAACATTATATTAGGTAGCATTGTTTAAAGTGGCTAGTGATATATTTGACATCATTTCCCATCAATTCCCATTATTAAAGTGGCTGGAGTTGAGTCAGTGTCAGTGTGTTGGCAGCAGCCACTCGATGTTAGTGGTGGCTGTTTAACAGTCTGATGGCCTTGAGATAGAAGCTGTTTTTCAGTCTCTCGGTCCCAGCTTTGATGCACCTGTACTGACCTCGCCTTCTGGATGATAGCGGGGTGAACAGGCAGTGGCTCGGGTGGTTGTTGTCCTTGATGATCTTTATGGCCTTCCTGTAACATCGGGTGGTGTAGGTGTCCTGGAGGGCAGGTAGTTTGCCCCCGGTGATGCCTTGTGCAGACCTCACTACCCTCTGGAGAGCCTTACGGTTGTGGGCGGAGCAGTTGCCGTACCAGGCGGTGATACAGCCCGCCAGGATGCTCTCGATTGTGCATCTGTAGAAGTTTGTGAGTGCTTTTGGTGACAAGCCAAATTTCTTCAGCCTCCTGAGGTTGAAGAGGCGCTGCTGCGCCTTCTTCACGATGCTGTCTGTGTGAGTGGACCAATTCAGTTTGTCTGTGATGTGTATGCCGAGGAAATTAAAACTTACTACCCTCTCCACTACTGTTCCATCGATGTGGATAGGGGGGTGTTCCCTCTGCTGTTTCCTGAAGTCCACAATCATCTCCATAGTTTTGTTGACGTTGAGAGTGAGGTTATTTTCCTGACACCACACTCCGAGGGCCCTCACCTCCTCCCTGTAGGCCGTCTCGTCGTTGTTGGTAATCAAGCCTACCACTGTTGTGTCGTCCGCAAACTTGATGATTGAGTTGGAGGCGTGCGTGGCCACACAGTCGTGGGTGAACAGGGAGTACAGGAGAGTGTTGAGAACGCACCCTTGTGGGGCCCCAGTGTTGAGGATCAGCGGGGTGGAGATGTTGTTGCCTACCCTCACCACCTGTGGGCGGCCCGTCAGGAAGTCCAGTACCCAGTTGCACAGGGTGGGGTCGAGACCCAGGGTCTTGAGATTGATGACGAGCTTGGAGGGTACTATGGTGTTGAATGTCGAGCTGTAGTCGATGAACAGCATTCTCACATAGGTATTCCTCTTGTCCAGATGGGTTAGGGCAGTGTGCAGTGTGGTTGAGATGGCATCGTCTGTGGACCTATTTGGGAGGTAAGCAAATTGGAGTGGGTCTAGGTTGTCAGGTAGGGTGGAGGTGATATGGTCCTTGACTAGTCTCTCAAAGCACTTCATGATGACGAAAGTGAGTGCTACGGGGCGGTAGTTGTTTAGCTCAGTTACCTTAGCTTTCTTGGGAACAGGAACAATGGTGGCCCTCTTGAAGCATGTGGGAACAGCAGACTGGTATAGGGATTGATTGAATATGTCCGTAAACACACCAGCCAGCTGGTCTGCGCATGCTCTGAGGGCGCGGCTGGAGATGCCGTCTGGGCCTGCAGCCTTGCGAGGGTTAACACGTTTAAATGTTTTACTCACCTCGGCTGCAGTGAAGGAGAGTCCGCATGTTTTCGTTGCAGGCCGTGTCAGTGGCACTGTATTGTCCTCAAAGCGGGCAAAAAAGTTATTTAGTCAGCCTGGGAGCATTACAATCATAGACTTCAGTGTTTACCACTCCTGCTCCTGGGACATCAATGATTACATGTTGTAACTATGCAATAGACTAGAAACATGATTTAAGTAAAGGATGATTTGTAATTCATATATACAGAAGAAAAAAACAGTACACTACACTTCCTATGCATATCTAACTCCCTTCATCTGCATTAATCTGAGGGCACAGGATAGGTGTACTACATTTACATTTAAGTCATTTAGCAGACGCTCTTATCCAGAGCGACTTACCAATTGGTGCATTCACCTTATGACATCCAGTGGAACAGCCACTTTACAATAGTGCATCTAAATATTTTAAGGGGGGTGAGAAGGATTACTTTATCCTATCCTAGGTATTCCTTAAAGAGGTGGGGTTTCAGGTGTCTCCGGAAGGTGGTGATTGACTCCGCTGTCCTGGCGTCGTGAGGGAGTTTGTTCCATTATTATTATATTACCATTGGGGAGCCAGAGCAGCGAACAGTTTTGACTGGGCTGAGCGGGAACTGTACTTCCTCAGTGGTAGGGAGGCGAGCAGGCCAGAGGTGGATGAACGCAGTGCCCTTATTTGGGTGTAGGGCCTGATCAGAGCCTGGAGGTACTGAGGTGCCGTTCCCCTCACAGCTCCGTAGGCAAGCACCATGGTCTTGTAGCGGATGCGAGCTTCAACTGGAAGCCAGTGGAGAGAGCGGAGGAGCGGGGTGACGTGAGAGAACTTGGGAAGGTTGAACACTAGACGGGCTGCGGCGTTCTGGATGAGTTGTAGGGGTTTAATGGCACAGGCAGGGAGCCCAGCCAACAGCGAGTTGCAGTAATCCAGACGGGAGATGACAAGTGCCTGGATTAGGACCTGCGCCGCTTCCTGTGTGAGGCAGGGTCGTACTCTGCGGATGTTGTAGAGCATGAACCTACAGGAACAGGCCACCGCCTTGATGTTAGTTGAGAACGACAGGGTGTTGTCCAGGATCACGCCAAGGTTCTTAGCGCTCTGGGAGGACACAATGGAGTTGTCAACCGTGATGGCGAGATCATGGAACGGGCAGTCCTTCCCCGGGAGGAAGAGCAGCTCCGTCTTGCCGAAGTTCAGCTTGAGGTGGTGATCCGTCATCCACACTGATATGTCTGCCAGACATGCAGAGATGCGATTCGCCACCTGGTCATCAGAAGGGGGAAACTACTACTATTTCAATTAGATATTTTCAACCAGTGGAGAATGTGAAACGCTTTATTGAAAGTTCATTATCCAGGTGTTATAAATACATACATTATAAATAAAAGTTCAATCTGTACTTCAATGCACATATGGTGTACATTATAAAAAGAGAGGTGGGAAGATGTATAGAAGACAGAAAAGGAAAGTGGTAAAACAGGAGCAGGGAAGACAGCATATGATTAATGACTTACAGTGCTACCCTAATATTCTCTCAGTTCATCACAATTACATCGTGTCTCTAGCAGTGTCTCCTAACCAGCCTTGGGCTCCCAGTCGACTGGAAGGTTATCTTAAGAGCAGGTGAGGTGGCGATGACGGGACTGGCTTCCTCTCTCACATCAAAACATACATGCAGACGATAGACAGAAGGATAGAGAGCATGATTAAGCTTTGTTTAAAAAAAATTCTAATACAGTCAGTCATCATAATCAACAGGAGGTGAAATGCAAAATTGACCTTGGATCATTAACCCTGGTATTACTACATCTAACTGTATGTCAATGTAAAGCATCTTTAATAAAAAAAAATATTTTTATTTTTTATTTCACCTTTATTTAACCAGGTAGGCTAGTTAAGAACAAGTTCTCATTTGCAACTGCGACCTGGCCAAGATAAAGCATAGCAGTGTGGACAGACAACACAGAGTTACACATGGAGCAAACAATTAACAAGTCAATAACACAGTAGAAAAAAAGGGAGTCTATATACAATGTGTGCAAAAGGCATGAGGAGGTAGGCGAATAATTACAATTTTGCAGATTAACACTGGAGTGATAAATGATCAGATGGTCATGTACAGGTAGAGATATTGGTGTGCAAAAGAGCAGAAAAGTAAATAAATAAAAACAGTGTGGGGATGAGGTAGGTGAAAATGGGTGGTGTCACGCCTTAGTCTTAGTATTTTGTGTTTTCTTTAATTATTTGTTCAGGCCAGGGTGTGACATGGGGTTATTGTATTGTCGTATTGGGTTTTTTGTAGGCATTGGGATTGTGGTTGATTAGGGGTGTGTCTAGTATAGGCTTGGCTGCCTGAGGCGGTTCTCAATCAGAGTCAGGTGATTCTTGTTGTCTCTGATGGGGAACCGTATTTAGGTAGCCTGGGTTTCACTTTGTATTTCGTGGGTGATTGTTCCTGTCTCTGTGTAGTGTTCACCAGATAGGCTGTAATAGGTTTCACGTTCCGTTTGTTGTTTTTGTATTTATTAGTTATTTCATGTATCGTTCCATTTTTCTTCATTAAAGACATGAGTAACCACCACGCTGCATTTCGTCCGACTCTCTTTCTACAAACGAAGAACGCCGTTACAAATCAAATCAAATCAAATTTTATTTGTCACATACACATGGTTAGCAGATGTTAATGCGAGTGTAGCGAAATGCTTGTGCTTCTAGTTCCGACAATGCAGTGATAACCAACAAGTAATCTAACTAACAATTCCAAAACTACTGTCTTATACACAGTGTAAGGGGATAAGGAACATGTACATAAGGATATATGAATGAGTGATGGTACAGAGCAGCATACAGTAGATGGTATCGAGTACAGTATATACATATGAGATGAGTGTGTAGACAAAGTAAACAAAGTGGCATAGTTAAAGTGGCTAGTGATACATGTGTTACATAAGGATGCAGTCGATGATGTAGAGTACAGTATATACATATGCATATGAGATGAATAATGTAGGGTAAGTAACATTATATAAGGTGGCATTGTTTAAAGTGGCTAGTGATATATTTACATCATTTCCCATCAATTCCCATTATTAAAATGGCTGGAGTTGGGTCAGTGTCAATGACAGTGTGTTGGCAGCAGCCACTCAGTGTTAGTGGTGGCTGTTTAACAGGTGGGCTATTTACCAATAGACTATGTACAGCTGCAGCAATCGGTTAGCTGCTCAGATTGCTGATGTTTGAAGTTGGTGAGGGAGATAAAAGTCTCCAACTTCAGCGATTTTTGCAATTCGTTCCAGTCACAGGCAGCAGAGTACTGGAACGAAAGGCGGCCAAATGAGGTGTTGGCTTTAGGGATGATCAGTGAGATACACCTGCTGGAGCGCATGCTACGGATGGCTGTTGCCATCGTGACCAGTGAACTGAGATAAGGCGGAGCTTTACCTAGCATGTACTTGTAGATGACCTGGAGCCAGTGGGTCTGGCGACGAATATGTAGCGAGGGCCAGCCGACTAGAGCATACAAGTCGCAGCGGTGGGTGGTATAAGGTGCTTTAGTGACAAAACGGATGGCACTGTGATAAACTACATCCAGTTTGCTGAGTAGAGTGTTGGAAGCAATTTTGTAGATGACATCGCCGAAGTCGAGGATCGGTAGGATAGTCAGTTTTACTAGGGTAAGCTTGGCGGGCGTGAGTGAAGGAGGATTTGTTGCGGAATAGAAAGCCGACTCTTGATTTGATTTTCGATTGGAGATGTTTGATATGAGTCTGGAATACTTCCTGTTGACCCGACCAAGTGACCTCTTAACTATCATGCTGTGCCCTCTGTGTCAGCCAGTTCAGATGCGAGAGGGGTTGACCGACACAGCTGATATAGGATTTTGGGAGAAGGGGGATGAAGTGAAGGAGACCAACTGTTATTGCGAAAATAAGGTAGTTGAAGAGACTATTCAACAGGAATCTGTGTGTAGTCTCACCTGGTGTCTACACTAAGTGGCTACTGAGTACTCATGCTGAAAACAGACACATGAGGACAAACAATACAAGATAATGTCATTAGACTTTTACATTACCAGATCACAAATGAATACATAAATACCACTTGAAGCTTGATGATGAACCTGATCATTGGTCCTGATCATCATCATCAGTTGTGTAGTGCTAAGGCAACAACTGGTGAGGTGTCAGGTTCGCCTCTGTACTTAAAAGGGTGATAATTCCAACTCTGAAATGCTGCAGAGCTGCTCGCAGACGAGGTAGGAACACATATCCCACACAGAAGAGGTGGAAAGAATTTGACAGGTCAAGGTAGCCTTCTTCCTCCAAACTGTGCAGCAATTTGTAGTACTGACATGTCACAGCACTCCAAACATCTCTCCATAAGCGTTCCACTCTAACAGAGAGAAAGAAAAGGCTTTTGTGGGGTGGGGGGGGACCTAATCCATGTGGTCCTGTGGTCTTCCGCCATCAATTAACCTGTTTCATTATTTACGCATTACCAGTTGATGAAAAACAATTCCAATTTCATACATCATGTACGAATAGAAAAGTTCAAATAAACTTATATTTGATGGAGACATACATCTTAGTACCTTATCAATTTATGATTTGTATCAATGTGAACAAGAAAAGCCCACATGGGTCATCCATGCCTTAATGGCCCTGACTTTCTTGTCTACGGTAACTCTTCATATGACATATCAGAATAGCATTCCCTGAGACATATTCTGTTCTTTCATCCTTCTGAAAAAAAAAGCTAACCGTTACACGTGAAATATGATTATATATCGACTATGAAACAAAATAGGACATGGCCTGCATATGAGTTGCCATGAAAGAAAGTTCAATGAATTAAACTGAAAATGTTAGAGAACAGGCATTTGTAGATAATTGTTTTTGGTTAGCTTAAGAATAATAATTGCATGATTTATCATTCTACGGTGTGTATGTACACTTGAAGTCGGAAGTTTACATACACCTTAGCGAAATACATTTAAACTCAGTTTTTCACAATTCCTCACATTTAATCATAGTAAAAATGTCCTGTTTTAGGTCAGTTAGGATCACCACTTTATTTTAAGAATGTGAAATGTCAGAATAATATTAGAGAGAATGATTTATTTCAGCTTTTATTTCCTTCATCACATTTCCAGTGGGTTAGAAGTTTACATACACCTAATTAGTATTTGATAGCATTGCCTTTAAATTGTTTAACTTGGGTCAAACGTTTCAGGTAGCCTTCCACAAGCTTCCCACAATAAGTTGGGTGAATTTTGGCCCATTCCTCCTGACAGCGCTGGTGTAACTGAGTCAGGTTTGTAAGGCCTCTTTGCTCGCACACGGCTTTTAAGTTCTGTCCACAAATGTTCTATAGGATTGAGGTCAGGGCTTTGTGATGGCCACTCCAATACCTTGACTTTGTTGTCCTTAAGCCATTTTGCCACAACTTTGGAAATATGCTTGGGGTCATTGTTCATTTGGAAGAGCCATTTGAGGCCAAGCTAAAACGGATGTTTTGAGATGTTGCTTCAATATATCTACATAACTTTCCGTCCTCCTAATGCCATCTATTTTGTGAAGTGCACCAGTCCCTCCTGCGGCAAAGCACCCCCACAACAATATGCTGCCACCCCCGTGCTTCATGGTTGGGATAGTGTTCTTCGGCTTGCAAACTTCCCCCTTTTTCCTCCAAACATAACCATGGTCATTATGGCCAAACAGTTCTATTTTTGTTTAATCAGACCAGAGGACATTTCTCCAAAAAGTACCATCTTTGTTCACATGTGCAGTTGCAAACCGTAGTCTGGCATTTTGATGGCGGTTTTGGAGAAGTGGCTTCTTCCATGTTGAGCGGCCTTTCATGTTATGTCAATAAAGGACTCGTTTTAGTGTGGATATAGATACTTTTGTACCTGTTTCCTCCAGCATCTTCACAAGGGCCTTTGCTGTTGTTCTGGGATTGATTTGCACTTTTCTCACCAAAGTACATTCATCTCTAGGAGACAGAATGTGTCTCCTTCCTGAGCGGTATGACAGCTGCGTGGTTCCATGGTGTTTATACTTGCATACTATTGTTTGTACATATGAACATGGTACCTTCAGGCATTTGGAAATTGTTCCCAAGGATGAACCAGACTTGTGGAGGTCTACAATTTGTGGAGGTGTGGAAGTCTAGGCTGATTTCCTTTTATTTTCCCATGATGTCAAGCAAAGAGGCACTGAGTTTGAAGGTAGGCCTTGAAATACATCCACAGGTACACCTCAAATTGACTCAAATGATGTCAATTAGCCAATCAGAAGCTCCTAAAGCCATTAAGTAATTTTCTGTAAATGTCCAAGCTGTTTAAAGACACTGTCAACTTAGTGTATGTCAACTTCTGACCCACTGGAATTGTGATACAGTGAATTATAAGTGAAATAATCTGTCTGAAAACAATTGTTGGAAAAATGACGTGTCATGCAGAAAGTAGATGTCCTAACCGACTTGCCAAAACTATAGTTTGTCAACAAGAAATTTGTGGAGTGGTTGAAAAATTACTTTTTTAATGACTCCAACCTAAGTGTATGTAAATTTCCGACTTCAACTGTATGTAATGAACCAACACTGAATAAGTAGGAGCTAACCTTCGTAGGTGTCCGCTATGGCTTCCTTTGTGTCAGAAATAAAGTATTGGTTGTACCCAAATTGACAATTCCAAAAATTGCCAAAATGGAGCGTGGTTGATAGCGAAATTAAATTGTTTTAAATTAAGTTTTGTTTTCAAATACATTTTTTTGTGAATAAAACATTTTGTGCTCTTTTACAAAATATTTGATAGCAAAACATTTGATTTTATTTTGAAGCATCGTTTTTGCTTTCAGATCAAATTTTTTTGATTGAAAAGAAAAAAGTTTTGCTCGCTAAAAATACACAAATGTACCTCCATATCATATAACAATTTGCCTGTGAATAACCAGACCTTCATATAAATTTGCTATGCAGAATTCTTTCCGCACAACCAAAGTTGCTGCCATATCCCGCCAGCACGCCCACAAGTGAGCCACTCAGGAGAATGACGCATGGAAGTGGGTGAGGAATGAGATGGGAGTAACAATTTGTTGCAAGTTGAGGAGGGGGCTAATAGCTGAATAGACTATTCAACCTTTACTAAGGAATAGTCTAATAGCCAAGCTAGGTGTGGAAAAAAACCTCCTATACAGACCAAATTTGCCCTAACGACCAAGGGGGAGTTAGAGCACTGATTATGCTTTTGGGTCCCAATGTACTACTGTGTCTCGGACAATGAATGGGCAATATAAACCAAATATATTGGTCATACTTAGTACTATATGGTCATACTTATAATTGTACACGACTTCAAATGAAACAAGCAGGTAGCAGGTTTCGAACCCTCAGCCTCCTTGCCTGAAGTCCAGCTCGCTATCGACTTTGCACCAAAAGCATGCTTAATCCACAGAGTCGATGGAGCACGTCCTCACGGTAGCTTTCTACTCAATGTAATAAAGTAATGACTTTTCAAATAATATAGCTAGGTTTACCAAAGCTATGTATGGTTAAGACAGGTATCATTAGCTAACTAGCTACTTAACGATAGCTGTTTAGCTACCGTAGCTAGCTAATGTGCAGCCAGCTAAAGTTACTAGCGAGCTGGCTTGCTAACGTTAGTTAAAGTATTCGCTAATGACCTCTTTTAACATGAAGTTGAATCTCCTGGTCCCTCCATCTGCGAAGTTGCTGGATATTGGCAGGAACTGGAACATGCTGTCGTACACGTTCATCCAGAGCATCCCAAACATGCTCAATGGGTGACATGTCTAGTTAGTATGCAGGCCATGGAAGAACTGGGACATCTTCAGCTTCCAGGAATTGTATACAGATCCTTGTGACATGGGGCTGTGCATTATCATGCTGAAACATGAGGTGACGACATTGGACCTCAGGATCTCGTCAGCAGCATTTGGAGAGAAAGCCATGGTGGATTGCCTCCTGGAAAACATCAGGGACATTTCTAGACACGTTCATTGAATTCAATGGTTAGTCATATACTGGGTGGTGATTGACTGTAACCTGTCTGTTATGTCCTTGTGTAGTGTGTCTTAGGAGGCAGATCCTAGTGCTATAGCATGGGAGCGGGAGAGTGCCTTGAACCTGGCCAGCTCTGGAGGCTATGCAGTCATAGTGAAATATCTTCTCCAACATGCAATAGATATTAATGCTTATGACTGTGTGGGTTGTAAATTATATAATTAAATGGTGTAAATAACTGCCCCAGGACTCTTGATTCCTTCAGAAATAACACACATTCTATTAATGGATGTCTGTCATGTTTAATAAGAATGGTGGTACTCCTCTACGCTGTTTGCGGGAACCACATAAGCTATGCCAAGGCCCTCTTAGGTATGATGCTTCATACCCCTGCACACGATAAATTAATTAAAATGAAGGTCATTTCCAAAACCAAAGTACATTAGTCATCTCAGTGGCACAAATAAACATGGTAATGTGATTTTAATTAAGATAGAAGGGGCAGACATGAACATTGAGGCAGATTCTGGGTATAGTCCAATTGCCCTAGCTGTCACCATCAGACACAAAAAGGTAAGCACCCTCTCAAATGTTTTGTATATGAAGGAAATTTGTGTATTTTTTTTAACGACAATCATACTAAGTTTAAATAACTATTTCAAAAAATGAAGTGATTGTAAACAAATAAAAACAAATGGCTTAAGAATTTTACAATGTTCATTTGGAATGGCAAATCAAACAAGGCACAAGAACATGTCAATAGGCATGTGGTTACGTGACCTTAAAGCCTGTAAAGCTGCAATGACAAATCCAGATTCAGAGTCTTCCTTTATCCCCTTGTTGTTTCTGTGATGTAAGCAGGTGACCAACTAAAAATGTCCTCACCAAAAATAGTCATATGGTTCCCATTCCAAAGTTCATGTGGGTGGTAGTCTTCCAGCAGTCATGTTATTCAATGTTACTACACCCTCTTTCCCTATAGGTCTCGCTCTCTCTCATGCAGAAACAAAAACGTCACAAAGATCTTTCCCCCAGGACATCCAAGGAGTAAACAATTATTCGCCCAAAAAAGTCAGCACTGTTCTCAAACACTATTTTTAGCCTGTGCACCATGTGGGCCTCCTGAATGGGAAAGCTGTGGGTGTGGAGTTAAGAACCAGATAAGTAGAACTGCAGTGGACAATATTGTTTGAAAGCTGTTTTGTGTACTCTATGTAACATTAAAATCAACATTTCTGTATTACAGTATCCAGTGCCAGGCATAACTTTTCTGTACTATTACAACTTGCATTTCTGCAACTATTACAGAAGACTAGCTTGTAATAGCTTGTACATCAGGCTACCTCACGCTTAGTATGGCCACATTTTAAAATACCAAATGCGGGACAAAGGGATCATTTTGCAGGACATTCGCGGCTGTGTAGCCTAAATGAATAGATTGAGTGGGTGTGTCAAAAGGAGTGGGTGTATGGAAAGTGAATCAACTAATTGGGCAGATTTGTTGCCACTCAAGACCGTTTTGCGTGGCTGATTGGGCTGCACGACGAGTCGATAAGCCAGCGACCGGTGCACTGGTGTTGTATCGACGTGCCTGCCAACTTGAATGGCTTCCTACTGGATATCACGGTCACGTCGCGGCGGTAGCTAACGTAGCCATTTTTTTCTCCCACATGATTTAATTTCAAGTAGGATAGCAGCCTACACAAGAAATAACTAATATTGATAACCATCTAGATGTCATCTTGATACATACAGTCTACTACTCAATGAAGAGGGCATGGATGGCAACAACACCGAGAAACAGTGCCCTTCGCGCCCGCTTGACATGCGCTGCTGTGCGGCAATGGCGTGGGAACTACCTACCTTGTAGCCAAATATGAGGGGGACAGTTACAGTAAGCACACACATACAACACATGAAGCAACAGTACACCCATAATCAATACTTTTAATAAAGAAATAAACAATTGTCAGTTTTATAACTGAAAATGTTTGTGCAAAACTAACAGTGAAATACAACTCATCCTCTGGCTTAAAAACAGAAGTCCAAACTCTCGCGTTATGGTAGCTCAATGTACGGAAAGTTGCGTGGTAAGAGAGAGAGAGAGAAAAAAAGCTAAATCATAACTGTCTAACCTATAGCAGCCTGCTTGACACGCCCACTACTTTCCTTTTGACACACCCACAAGCCCATTCTCCAGTCATATTGGGATGCAGCTACCCCCTTCTCAGTTTAGCTAGAGTTTAGACTGAAAAGATATGACACTGGCATACGTCTCACGGTGCGCTTAATATCAGAACTCAACAACGATTGGAGAAGTGTTTAACATCGCCAGTAGCGTTGCAACAGTGTTGCAGTTCTTGATACAAACAGGTGTGCGTGGCACCTACCTCCATACCCCGTTGAAAGGCACTTAAATATTGTCTTGCAAAAGTATTCAGACCCCTTGGATTGTTTAACATTTTGTGTTACAGAGTGGGATTAAAATGAATTGTCATTTTTTTGTCACCAATCTACACAAAATACTGTCAAAGTGGAAGATTTATTTTAATTCATCGTAAAAAATGAACTAAAATACAGTCGTAGTATAAGTATTCTGCTCCCTTAGTCAATACATGTTAGAAACACATTTGGCAGTGATTAAAGTTGTGAGTCTTCTTGAGTAAGTCTCTAAAAGCTGGTTGTACACCTGGATTGTGCAATATATTTATTTATTTTATTTTATTTGTTATTTCAAGCTCTGTCAAGATGTTGGGGATCATGGCTAGACAGCTATTTTCAAGTTTTGCCTTGTCATGCAGATTTAAGTCAAAATTGTAACTTGGCCACTCAGGAACATTCACTGTCTTGTTGGTAAGCAACACCACTGTAGATTTGGCCTTGTGTTGTAGGTTATTCTCCTACTGAAAGGTGAATTCCTCTCCTAGTGTCTGTTGTAAAGCAGACTGAAGCAGGTTCTCTAGGATTTTTCCTGTGCCTAGCTCCATTTGATTTCTTTTTACCTGGAAAAACACCCCAGTATTTGCCGATGTCAAGCATACCCACACCACCATGCTTGAAACTAGGAAGCTGACCTGTTGTGTTGAATTAGTTCCAAACATAAGGCTTAGCGTTTAGGCAAAAATATTTATTCCTTTGCCATATTTTGTTGTAGTATTACTTTAGTGCATAGTTGCATACAAGATTCATGTTTTGTCATATTTAGTCACTACAATGTTGTTGATCCATCCTCAGTTCTCCCATCACACCCATTGAACTCTGTAGTGGTTTAAAATCACCAATGGCCTCAGTAACATCCCTGAGCAGTTTCATTCCTGTCCTGCAGTTCAGAAGAATGACTATCTGTAATTAATAATCCACATTATAATTATTAACTTGATCATGCTTAAAGAGATATTCAATCTCTGATTTGTTATCGTTACCCATTTACCAATCACTGCCCTTCTTTATGAGGCTTTCAAAAAGCTCCCGGGTCTTTATAGTTGAATCTTTGCTTGAAATGTAATACTTGACTGAGGGACTTTACAGATTTATATGTATGGGTGACAGAGGAAGGGCTAGTCATTCAAAAATCATGTCAACCACTATTATTTCACAGATTACATGTCATGTCTTATGTGATTTGTTAAGACAAATTTGACTCCTGAACTAATTTAGGCTTGAATAAACAAAGGGGCTGAATACTGATGCAACTGCTATATTGGAGTTATCGACATGTGTATTATAATTTTTTTTCACTGACAGTATTTTGTGTAGATTGTTGCTAAACAAATGAAAACTAAATCAATTTTAATTCCACTTTGTACCAATAAAATGGGAACAAATAAACGGGGTCTGACATTTAATAATACATTGAAGGATATTTGTAGTGAGCTGTTGTCTTCAGGATAAAAATGTGTGATTTTTGCCAATTCTCCAGCTTTTGGGCTTCCTGAGGGGAAAACAAGTAGAGACATTTTCAGGAGTGTTGACATGGACAGTCTGTCTCTTTTTAAAAACATATATGTTATTAAAGCATAGTATGACAATGTTATAATATAAATCATTTCAAATCACAACTTCATTGTGATACACTGACTAAAAGAGTGTGTGTGTTTGTATTTACCTTCCAATCTGCATGTTTTTCCTGAAAAGCCTCCTTGGAACTGCACCTTTAATTCAGACACTCTGACGGGCTGTGGGAATTCAAGAGTAACCCACTGAAAATCACCCTGTAAAAAGGGAAAGTAGTGACAGTGTTATAGGGTAGCCAGAATATGGTCCTTTGTAGCTCAAATGGTTGAGCATGACTGTATGTCACATATTATTATTATGATGATATTAATTGTTTCAACCAGAGCTTAGCAATAAGTACATCTTTCCCTAAAACTCAAAAGGCTCGGCTGCCATAATGTGGGCACCGCAGAGCCGGCACCGCAGAGCCGGCACGGCATATGGCAACAGAAAAAAATACACCTCAATACAGGGATTAAAAATGTATCTAGGCTAGTCAGTTAAGAACTAATTCTTATTTACAATCACGACCTACCCCGTCCAAACTTTAACACGGGGCCAATTGTGTGCCGCCCTATGGGACTCCCAATCACAGCCTCAACCATTGAGAAGCAGTGCCTTAGACCGGTGAAGATGTTTCTGTACTCCTAATTATTCCATTATCCCAACTGACAAATCGAGAATAATGAAATACTGCTGGTTTTGAATTAAACTGCCTTTTTCGTCCTCATGCTAGGCGAGCTAGGCTAAAGCAACCCATTGGATTCCATAGCAACTCAACCCAACACTACACATCGCATTTTCATGGAATCCAATGGGCTGCTTTAGGCTAGCATGAGGATGAAAATGGCAGTTTAATTAAAAACTAGCAGTAGTTACATTTTCTCAAATTGTCAGTGGGGATAATTAGGGCTACTGCAATATCTTCCATCTCTGGATTGAGGTTATGTTTTTTAACCTTATCCCACACTGGCTCAACTGTGGCTATATTATGGCAGCAGAGCGTTTTGACCTGTAGGGAAAGATGTACATTGTTGAGCTTAGGTCAAAACAATTCTGGCTATCCTATGTCATAGGGTAGCTATTAGCTAGCCTCTGGCAACAGTCTTTCACCTCACTTTTGTGAGCAGAGGCTAAGGGTAGCCTAATAATAATACTAGTATTAATATCATAACCACATAGTGCATCCTAATGATCTCTCCTCCAGGTCCAGGAGTCACTACTCCCCATCAATTGAATTAGATCAATCTTGGCCTGGGATAGATCCATATACCAGTCATATACCAATCATTTACTTTCAAATTCATGAAGGGAAGTGAACAAGTGCACACTTCGTGGGGAAGGAGGCAATAGAGGCGCATGAGAATGTGCCGATGCTGGCCCCTTTGAGGTATGCGCGGCTATATTGTGATTGTAGTTACCTGGTCAGAGTTCCAGCAAGTTTCTTCATTTGAGTCAAACATGTACTTCTTCCCAAATTGCTTGACATCTCTGTTTAAAACCGAGCTTACTCTGTAAAAAACAAAAAGACACACAGCAATTTTACAGTCATGACATCATCATGCTGCAGCTGGACTGCTACATGTTCCTTCTAGGATGTTAAAGAGAGATTTCAGCATTGAGCTTAGCTGAGGAAGCCTCGATTCCATTCTCTTCTATCGAGGCATAGTTGGTCCGAGGACCTTACATGTTCTGTTTAAAGGAAATTTGTTTCTGGATGTCAAAATAGCCACATACTCAATCATAAACTTGAATCAATTCTCAATTGCGGTATGGTTCTAGAAACATAAATCCCTCTACTTTCAAATCACATCAAAATAATGGATTATTTAACAGAGTTGCAGCTGACAGTATTTCCAAAGATTTATATAACTAAACCAAGATAACGACAGGCTGTGGTCTTCCAGTGGGCAAAACAAGCAAGGAGGGGGCAGTGGTAAGCAAGAGCTAGCGAGATCCTATTGGCGCGTTATAGCGTCATCTGCATATATCCGTTAGGGAACGCCCACTTTGAAGTGAGCGTGTGCAATAACTCAGTTTGCCTTTGCACTCTTTCTAAACAACGCGATTTAAAAAAACACTTTTGCAAAGGGTAAAGTCTACGAACCTTAGTCCACTCTGTTCATAATAGATTCCAGTTTGTGAACATCAAACTCTATTGACATCAAATGTTTCAATGAAAATATTTGCAGATACCATCTTCTTCAACTGCCCGCCAGTGGGCTTTCTCTCACTATCATATTTGGTAATTACTTGACACATTGGAAAGAATTAACAAAAAAAACAGAGCAAACTAGAATGCTATTTGGCCCTACACAGAGAGTACACAGCGGCAGAATACCTGACCATTGTGACTGACCCAAAATTAAGGAAAGCTTTGACTATGTACAGACTCAGTGAGCATAGCCTTGCTATTGAGAAAGGCCACCATAGGCAGACATGGCTCTCAAGAGAAGACAGGCTATGTGCTCACTGCCCACAATATGAGGTGGAAACTGAGCTGCACTTCCTAACCCCCTGCCCAATGTATGACCATATTAGAGAGACATATTTCCCCTCAGATTACACAGATCCACAAAGAATTCGAAAACAAATCCAATTTTGAAAAACTCCCATATCTACTGGGTGAAATTCCACAGCAAGATTTGTGACCTGTTGCCATGACAAAAGGGCAACCAGTGAAGAACACACACCATTGAAAATACAACCCATATCTATGCTTATTTATTTTATCTTGTGTCCTTTACCATTTGTACATTGTTAAAACACTGTATATATATATATAATATGACATTTGTAATGTCTTTATTGTTTTGAAACTTCTGTATGTGTGATGTTTACTGTTAATTGTTATTGTTTATTTCACTTTATATATTATCTACCTCACTTGCTTTGGCAATGTTAACACATGTTTCCCATGCCAATAAAGCCCTTGAATTGAAATTGAAAACGCCAAGCGGATGCTTCACACTATTTCTCAGTTACAACGACTTTGTGGCGTCTGTCTTCCGACACCGGTGTTAGGAGACGCAGTTGGCAAAACTCCCCCATACAGAAGAAGCCTTCATCGAATGATGACTATGTGATATGATGGGACTGAGAAGCTGGCAACAACTTTGGATCAGTCGATTCTGAGAACACTTACATGTACAACTGCGGTCCTTCCGCGGGCTTAATTTGGACGTTTTTATTAAAGGTATGACTTTTTCCTCTTGTTGTTCATACTATATAAAAATATTCAATTGGCCCATGCACATTCGCACCGAGTTGAGCGCCACAAATGAGGAAAAAGTCGGGAGGTTCGATTCGATAAAAGTAACCTATTAAGTATGATTTTGAGCACTCAGCGGAAGGACCCCAGTTGTACAGGACCTTTTTACAAGAATAGTCTGATGGGGACATTGTAGCTAATCCTGTTATCAAAGCTCAATTCGCCTCGATATACGAGAACCGAGTTCAGCAAAATGTCAGACGCTTATTTGGGGGGCTAACACAAACGTTTATTTTTCACTGTTAATCGAATGTGGCAACAAATATAAAGGTATAACATTAGATATCTTGCCCGCACACAGTGTGTTAAAATGCCAAACTAACACGTTTTCTTACCTGCTCTGTGTTTCACTGCAAATCAATGAAGACGCCATGTCTGATCTCACAACTGAGGGCAAATTGCCGTATTGTAATAGAGATTAAGCTCTTCTATGTACGACGGTACTGGCAAATGACTTCAACACGATTAACCCGTTCTCCACTAGATGGCAATCGTGTTCCTTTCTTTTTTTTTCATATCTCATCCATGGCGCTTATATCAAAGACAGTACAGTATGATCGGCTAAAACTGATTCTCCAATAGAAATCCCTGATCGCAGTTGTAGTCGACGTTGGCGAGCAAAGCTCATGCGTAGAAACGGTCGTCTCGCGCAGAACTGCGCATGTGCACGCCGTCAAATCAAAGGCTCACCTTTCACATAATGTTGTTTTTGACAAATGAAAACGTGTCAGTTTGTCACTTTCACGAGGTTGGAGTAATAACATGTTCAACTACCTAAGACATTGGCTCGAATATACGCTGTCCCTTTATATTTTGGGGAATATTAACAATTTAGCAAGAATTGTTCACTACTCTCAATGATTTCTCAAACCATGACCTGGTCTGTTATACAAGCGGTCCAGGAAGTCTTGTGATGTTGCAACTTCTGGGTTTATAAACTCTGTGGAAAAGATGTTACAAGGTCAGCGCTAAAGGACATCCTCCTTTAAAAAAAAAACTGCAAGCCCATCAAGTAATCTAAAGTTTCAAAACAAGCATTTCAGTTTGCCACTATCTATTGCTAACTTGCAGGCCCAGGTCTAAATCTTAAAGGCTGTGACAGTTAAACACAGGCAGTTAAAATCAAATGTATTTATAAAGCCCTTATTACATCTGTAGAAGTCACGAAGGGTTTATACAGAAACCCAGCCTAAAACCTCAAACAGCAAGCAATGCAGATGTAGAAGCACGGTGGCTAGGAAAAACTCCCTAGAAAGGCAGGAACCTAGGATGAAAGGAACCAGAGTGGAACCAGGCTCTGAAGGGTGGTCAGTCCTCTTCTGGCAGTGCCGGGTGGAGATTATAAGAGTACATGGCCATTAAGGCCAGATTGTTCGTCAAGATGTTCAAACATTTGCAGATGACCAGCAGGGTCAAATAATAATCACAGTGGTTGTAGAGAGTGCAACAGGTCAGTAAATGTCAGTTCGCTTTTCATAGCCGAGTATTTAGAGATCGAGACAGCAGGTGCGGTCTTGCTTTGGCAATGTTAACATATGTTTCCCATGCCAATAAAGCTCTTGAATTTAATTGAATTGGAGTTGAAAACAGCAGGTCTGGGACAATGTAGCACATTTAACAGGTTAGGGTTCCATAGCCGCAGGCAGAAGAGTTGAAACTGGATCAGCAGCACGACCAGGCTGACTGGGGACAGGCAGGAGTCATCATACCAGGTAGTCCTGAGGCATGGTCCTAGGGCTCAGGTCCTCCGGGAGGGAAGGGAGAGAGAGAATTAGAGGCAGCATACTTAAATTCACTCAGGACACCAAATAAGACAGGAGAATTACACCAGATATAACAGACAGACCCCAGCCCTCCGGCACATAGACTATTGCAGCATAGATACTGGAGGCTGAGACAGGGGGTGGTTGGAGGACACTGTGGCCCCGTCCGACGTTAACCCCGGACAGGGCCAACCAGGCATGATATAACCCCACCCACTTTGCCAATGCACAGCCGCCACACCACTAGAGGGATATTAACAGACCACCAACTTACTACCCTAAGACAAGCCTGAGTATAGCCCACAAAGATCTCCTCCACCGCCCGAGCCCAAAGGGGGAGCAAGACCTGACAGGAAGATCACGTCAGTGACTCAACACACTCAAGTTGAGTATAGCGCACCACGTGACGCAACCCTCCTAGAAATGGCACTAGTAAGCCAGTGATGGGGCCCCGTAATATGGTCAGAGGCAGAGAATCCCACTGGAGAGAGGGGAGCTGGCCAGGCAGAGACAGCGAGGGCGGTTCGTCATTCCAGTGCCTTGCCATTCACCTTTTCACCCCTGGGCCAGACCACACTAAATCATAGCACCTACTGCAGAGATGAGTCTTCAATAAAGACTTAAAGATCGAGACCAAGTCTGCGTATCTCACATGGATAGGCAGACCATTCCAAAATGGAGCTCTATAAGAGAAAGCTCTGCCTCCAGCTGTTTGCATAGAAATTTGAGGGACAATAAGGAGGCCTGCAACTTGTGACCGTAGCGTACGTGTAGGTATGTATGGCACGGCAAAATTGGAGAGATAGGTAGGAGCAAGTCCATGTAATGCTTTGTAGGTTAGCAGTAAAACCTTGAAATCAGGCCTAGCCTTAACAGGAACCACATGTAGAAAGGCTATCACCGGAGTAATATTATCACATTTTGGGGTTCTAATCAAGAGTTTAGCAGCCGTATTTAACAATAACTGAAGTATAATTAGTGCTTTATTTGGGTAGCTGGAGAGTAGTGCATAGCAGTATTCTAATTTAGAAGTGACAAAAGCATGGACTAGCTTTTTGAAATTTTTGCAACTTTACGAAGATGGAGAAAGCTGTGCTTGAATTATTCTTGATATGTTCGTCAAAAGAAAGATCGGGGTCCAGAGTAACACTGAGATCCTTCAGTTTCCAGAGGAGGCAATTTTGCGTCTTCACCATGACTAATCAAAATATAAAGCTGTGTGTCGTCTGCGTAGCAGTGAAAGTTGACGTTGTGCTTCCGAATGAAATCATCAGGAGGTAGAATATATAGTGAAAACAATAGTGGTCCTAAAATGGAACCTTGAGGAACACCGAAATGTACAATTGATTTGTCAGAGGACAAACCATCCACAGAGACAAACTGATATATTTCTGACAGATAAATTATAAACCAGGCAAGAACTTGTCCATGTAGACCAATTAGGGTTTCCAATCTCTCCAAAATAATTTGCTGATCGATGGTGTCAAAAGTGGCACCAAAGTCTAGGAGCATGAGGACAGGTGAAGAGCCTTGGTCTGACGCCATTAAAAGGTAATTTACCACCTTCAAGAGTGCAGTCTCGGTACTATGATCAGGTCTAAAACCAGATTGAAGTGTTTTGTATACTTTATTTGTCATCAGGAAGGCAGTGAGTTGCTGCGCAACAGCTTTAAAAAAAGATTCAGTATAGGCCAATAGTTTTTATTACATTTTCCAGGTCAAGGTCTGGCTTTTTCAAGAGAGGCTTTATATCTGCCACTTTTAGTGAGTTTGGTACACATCCGGAAGATGGAGAACCGTTTAATATGCTCAACATTGGAGGGCCAATCACAGGAAGTAGCTCCTTCAGTAGTTTAGTTTGAATAGACTCCAGTATGCAGCTGGAAGGTTTAGAGGCCATGACTAGTTTTGTGAATGTGTCAAAAAGACACAGGACTAACAAAACTTGAGTGTCTCCATTGATCCTGGGTCTTGACAGTTCTGTGCAGACTCAGGACAATTGAGCTTTGGAGAAATACTCAGATTCATAGAAGAGTCTGTAATTTGCGTTCTAACGATCATGATCTTTTCATCAAAGAAGTTCAGGAATTCATCACTGTTGAAGTCAAAGCCATCCTCTCTTGGGGAATGGTGCTTTTTAGTTAGCTTTACAGCAGAACCAAAACTTTTTGGGGGATTGTTCTTCTTCTCCTCAATTAGGTTGGAAAAGTAGGCTGATCAAGCAGTAGTGAGGGCTCTTTGATATTGTACTGTACTGTCTTTCCAAGCTAGTCGGAAAACGTACAGTTTGGTGGAGTGACATTTCCATTCTAATATTCTGGAAGCTTGCTTCAGGGCTTGGGTATTTTCTGTATACCAGGGAGAGAAGATCTTGTGACAAATGTTTTTAGGGGTACTACTGCATCTCGGGTTTAACGCAACGTTAAATTTAAATCAAATTCTCACATTTTTTCCACTAATTGGTCTTTTGACCAATCACATATCTTTTCACATCATAGCTTTTTCAAAGCTGATCTGATTGGTCAAAAGTTTTTAACAATATCAGAATTTGGCTGCCCATTTGAAAGCAGCCTGTGTGTAGGGATCCATGTAGGGAGGCATACTATTGTATAATTCAAATAAATTATGGTATAAAAGGTGGCAAACGAGTCAGGCTGATTGGTGACATACTGTCAATTGAGAAATGTTGTGACTAAACTTAAAATAATAAATTATATTACCAAAACGAGATAAATTACATAGAAACAAGGGGAAATACTTTAGAGCACCTTAAATGATATTATGGACAGAAAACCCAAATCATCTCCATCGTTCATTGAAGTTGATGGGTCATTTATAACAAAACCTTTTGATATAGCCAATCATTTCAATGACTATTTCACCAGTAAAGTGGACAAACTGAGAATTGAAATGACAACATTGAACAGTAAACCATCATATGTCTATTGAAGCTCTAATAATGAAAGACAAAGATTATTATTGTGTGGAAGAGGTGGAAAAACGGTTGTTATCCATCAATAATGAAAAGCCACCAGGTATAGACAACCCAGATGGGAGACTAGTGAGAATGCTAGCAGACTGTATTGCCACCTCTTTGCCATGTCTTTAACCAAGGCCTAAAGGAGTGTGTGTGTCAACAGGTGTGGAAGGAAGCTAAAGTAATTCCACTGCCTAAATATATTAAAGCATCCTTTGTTGGCCCAATAAGTTCTGCCTGTTCTTAGTAAACTTATGGAGAGAATTGTGTTTGAACAAATACAATACTATTTTTTAAAGAACAAGTTAACTACTGACTTTCAGCAAGCATATAGGGAAGGGCACTCAACTTGTACTGCACAGTTCAGATGATCAGATTATGATTATTAGAAAGCAAATTACGGACTCCTCTTTAAATATGCGTATTCCTTTAAAGCTCAGTTGTTCTGAGTCTGGACAACTCTGCCAGGACCTAGGATCAAGAGAGACGCTCAAGTGTTTTAGTACTATATCTCTTGACACAATGATGAAAATAATCATGGCCTCTAAACCTTCAAGCTGCATACTGGACCCTATTCCAACTAAACTACTGAAAGAGCTGCTTCCTGTGCTTGGCCCTCCTATGTTGAACATAATAAACGGCTCTCTATCCACCGGATGTGTACCAAACTCACTAAAAGTGGCAGTAATAAAGCCTCTCTTGAAAAAGCCAAACCTTGACCCAGAAAATATAAAAAACTATCGGCCTATATCGAATCTTCCATTCCTCTCAAAAATTTTAGAAAAGGCTGTTGCGCAGCAACTCACTGCCTTCCTGAAAACAAACAATGTATACGAAATGCTTCAGTCTGGTTTTAGACCCAATCATAGCACTGAGACGGCACTTGTGAAGGTGGTAAATTACATTTTAATGGCATCGGACTGAGGCTCTGCATCTGTCCTCGTGCTCCTAGACCTTAGTGCTGCTTTTGATACCATCGATCACCACATTCTTTTGGAGAGATTGGAAACCCAAATTGGTCGACACGGACAAGTTCTGGCCTGGTTTAGATCTTATCTGTCGGAAATATATCAGTTTGTCTCTGTGAATGGTTTGTCCTCTGACAAATCAACTGTAAATTTCGGTGTTCCTCAAGGTTCCGTTTTAGGACCACTATTGTTTTCACTAAATATTTGACCTCTTGGGGATGTTATTCGAAAACATAATGTTAACTTTCACTGCTATGCAGATGACGCACAGCTGTACATTTCAATGAAACATGGTGAAGCCCCAAAATTGCCCTTGCTAGAAGCATGTGTTTCAGACATAAGGAAGTGGATGGCTGCAAACTTTCTACTTTTAAACTCGGACAAAACAGAGATGCTTGTTCTAGGTCCCAAGAAACAAAGAAATCTTCTGTTGAATCTGACAATTAATCTTAATGATTGTACAGTCGTCTCAAATAAAACTGTGAAGGACCTCGGCGTTACTCTGGATCTCTCTTTTGAAGAACATATCAAGACCATTTCAAGGACAGCTTTTTTCCATCTACGTAACATTGCAAAAATCAGAAACTTTCTGTCCAGAAATGATGCAGAATAATTCATCCATGCTTTTGTCACTTCTAGGTTAGACTACTGCAATGCTCTACTTTCCGGCTACCCGGATAAAGCACTAAATAAACTTCAGTTAGTGCTAAATACGGCTGCTAGAATCCTGACTAGAACCAAACAATTTGATCATATTACTCCAGTGCTAGCCTCTCTACACTGGCTTCCTGTCAAAGCAAGGGCTGATTTCAAGGTTTTACTGCTAACCTACAAAGCATTACATGGGCTTGCTCCTACCAATCTCTCTGATTTGGTCCTGCCGTACATACCTACACGTACGCTACGGTCACAAGACGCAGGCCTCCTAATTGTCCCTAGAATTTCTAAGCACACAGCTGGAGGCAGGGCTTTCTCCTATAGAGCTCCATTTTTATGGAACGGTCTGCCTACCCATGTCAGAGACACAAACTCGGTCTCAACCTTTAAGTCTTTACTGAAGACTCATCTCTACAGTGGGTCATATGATTGAGTGTAGTCTGGCCCAGGAGTGGGAAGGTGAACGGAAAGGCTCTGGAGCAACGAACCGCTCTTGCTGTCTCTGCCTGGCCAGTTCCCCTCTTTCCACTGGGATTCTCTGCCTCTAACCCTATTACAGGGGCTTAGTCACTGGCTTACTGGGCTCTCTCATGCCGTCCCTGGAAGGGGTGCGTCACCTGAGTGGGTTGATTCACTGATGTGGTCATCCGTTCTGGGTTGGCACCCCCCCCCCCCTTGGGTTGTGCCGTGGTGGAGATCTTTGTGGGCTATACTCAGCCTTGTCTCAGGATGGTAAGTTGGTGGTTGAAGATATCCCTCTAGTGGTGTGGGGGCTGTGCATTGGCAAAGTGGGTGGGGTTATATCCTTCCTGTTTGGCCCTGTCCGGGGGTGTCCTCGGGTGGACCATGCCCCAGGACTACCTGACATGATGAGTCCTTGCTGTCCCCAGTCCACCTGGCCGTGCTGCTGTTCTATTTTCAACTGTTCTGCCTTATTATTATTCGACCATGCTGGTCATTTATGAACATTTGAACATCTAGGCCATGTTCTGTTATAATCTCCACCCGGCACAGCCAGAAGAGGACTGGCCACGCCACATATGCTCTCTCTAATTCTCTCTTTCTTTCTCTCTCTCAGAAGACCTGAGCCCTAGGACCATGCCCCAGGACTACCTGACATGATGACTCCTTGCTGTCCCCAGTCCACCTGACCGTGCTGCTGCTCCAGTTTCAACTGTTCTGCCTTATTATTATTCGACCATGCTGGTAATTTATGAACATTTGAACATCTTGGCCATGTTCTGTTATAATCTCCACCCGGCACAGCCAGAAGAGGACTGGCCACCCCACATAGCCTGGTTCCTCTCTAGGTTTCTTCCTAGGTTTTGGCCTTTCTAGGGAGTTTTTCCTAGCCACTGTGCTTCTACACCTGCATTGCTTGCTGTTTGGGGTTTTAGGCTGGGTTTCTATACAGCACTTTGAGATATCAGCTGATGTACGAAGGGCGATATAAATCAATTTGATTTGATTTGATCACGACTCAGGATATGACTCAGATGCAGACACAGGAGGCGGATAGTACAGTTTTTAATAATTTATTATAGCACGGGGCAAAGGGCAGGTCGAGGACCGGCAGAGGTTCGTAACCAGGTCAGAGTCAGGCAGGTACAGGATGGTGGCAGGCAGGCTCGGGGTCAGGGTAGGCAAAAATGGTCAGAACCGGGAAAACAAACACCTGGAAATGGGAAAGCAAGCTGGTAAGACCTGACAAGACAAACTGGCAACAGACAAACAGAGAACACAGATATAAATGCTCAGAGGATAGTGGGGAAGATGGGTGACATCTGGAGCGGGTGGAGACAAGCACAAAGACAGGCTAAACCGATCAGGGTGTGACACAGACGACTGATGATTGGCTAAAATTAACGGATAATAAGATGATAGTTGGAACTCTATTGTTAGATTTCAGAGCAGCCATTGATGTTATTGATCATAATTTATTGAAAAAAACTCTACATCCCCTGCCATCACATGGGTGGAGAGTTATTTATCCAATACAACTCAAAGAGTATCCGTCAATGGAAGCTTCTCCAACATCAGATATGTACAGTGTGGTATCCCTTAGGGCAGTTGCCTTGGGCCGTTATTGTTCTATATTTTTACAAATGATTTGCCACATGTCTTACAAGACTCTACACATCAGCACATTCAGCCAGTGAGCTCACTGAGAAGCTTATCATGGAGTTAGTCAGTGTCAGAATGCGTAATTAACAACAAACGGGTCTTAAATACATCTGAAACCAAAATCATTGTAATTGGTTCAAAGCATTCCCTTAGACCTAAACCTCAACTGGTGTTGTGCATAAAAGGTTTGGCCATAGAACAAGTTGAAGAAGCTGAACTCCTAGAAGTAACATTTGATGGTCAAGCCATATCGACAAAGTTGTTGTGAAGATGGGGAGAGGTATGTCTGTTATAAAAAGATCTTTGCGTTTTTGACACAAAGATCAACTGTAGTTGTTCAGGCTTTGGTCTTGTCCCATATTGATTATTGGCTGGTAATGTGGTCAGGTGCAGCAAAGAAAGACCTATGGAGAAAAGAGAGATCATTTTTATTTGTCTAACGACAGCCAAGCATCGATCATCATGTCACCAGAATAAGACCCTCTCTGTTTATTGGAAAGGAGCATCACGCTCATCACCGTGAACTTTCACCACCCTGTGATGTTCATCATAACTTATTTCAGCTGTAGCCTAATAAACTGCATGCATTCTCAACGAGTCTTAGTGGGATCACCACACCTCATCATGTGACACCCAGTTTACTTTGATATGATGGTTAATAAATCAACATTTCTCACATAATTTACTTTACCGACACAAAAAGATCACATATTGTCTAGCATATTTAGTTTAGTCAACATTTGGAAATGTTCTGTTTCCATCAGGCCTGTCAATTAAATGTTTTACCCGACATGTACTTTACTTGCATAAAAAGGTTGGATGGACACCTGGTTACACTTTTCTTTGATTCATAAAAGTGCATTGAACTTGCTTAGGAACTGTGCACACCTTCGAGAGGTGTGTGGCCACTTGGAGACACCAGTTAGTCCTCTCACTCAAACCCTTGTCATTCTTTGGTCTTATGTACCAAACATTTTCCAGGAATGTTATGTTATGTTACTGAATGTATCCAGAGTATTTTCAGATTCTGTTATCAACAAATGAGGCAAAAAGTACAGTAAATGTTTGGATTCAGTGAACTCACCTTTTGTTCTAATACTTTTCCCATAATCTCCAAACTGTTCCCTTTCAATTGCTTCCATGGTTATGCATATGCTTTTCATATTTCTTCTGTTAGAATCATTTGAATTTATCCCTATCCATAAACGCCAATTCTCACGAGTGTAAAGGGTTAGCATAACGGCACCTGGAGGGGAAGGGGTGATAGAGGGGGCCCTGTTTTCGAAGGAGCTAATTATCACCCCAGATGGACTTCCTGCTGAGATTTGGTCATGGTGCTCCCCGCTTTTCAGATAATCAATAAGTCTGAATTACAAAACCTAATGGAGTCAAGTCTGTGTGACCATTGCCATCGGTGAGGGATGGCGGTTATAGGGGTTGGACCAGCAAAACTGCAGGAGCTTTCCCCTTCACACCTACACCTTCACTTGCACTGCACCACAATGATTCAACAATCAAAATCAGGAATGATTTTGATAATATGCCAATGGTCTGGCTCGAGCCAAGAACTGGGTCTGTGTGAGGGAGGGAGAAAGAGACAGAGATAGATCATTAGTGATCTAGGATGTTAATAGATAGGTGAGGTAGGTGAGGAGTGTGGCTCTGTTTACCCGTCACTGGGGAGGTAAATAAGCCTGGCCTTACGGGCCGGTTTGAAGTTTGATCTATCCCAGCTAGGGTTTACGAGCTATGGGCACTTGTGCAGATTGTCCTGATGAGGAGGGTCATTAATCCTAGCTGCTTGCTGAGGGACAGAGTACTCTGCCTGGCAGGAGGAAACAGATTTAGGTCTGAAGCACCTGGCTAAATGACAAACTATCTGACAGGTTGAATGAACTAACCTTGTTTGCAGTTCTGCTTGATAGAAATCATCCAGAAGGGCTAACCTGGATGCTTTTGAGGGAATGGGGGTATTCATTGAGGCTGGTCTAAGTGTGGATTGGAAACACTCTAAGACTAAACAAATAGGTTTTACGTACCTTCTCCCATTTATATGGGAGAATGTTACCTACTCATTTTAAGTAAAGCAGTTGTGATAGCTTTTAGTTAATGATATGAAGTGAAACACAGTTGCTCAGAGGCCCAGACGCAGGTCTTTATTGAATTTGGGAAGGAAATGAGAGTGACACAATGTTTTTATGCAGTCGTAAATCATTCGGTTTAGACAACATTTGGTGTGCTCTGAGGCTCCCCTTTTTAATAGAGCAGAAAATGGGGAGAAATGTAAGACACATCTGCTTGTGCCAGAGCAATTAGCCATGTGTCTGAGTCTGTGCCGCTGTTCCTGGCAGAGCTGCTCGCTCATCTCAACTCCGAAATGTTCTGCTCCAATTTGAGTGAGGTTCTTGATTAAACCATTAAGAAGCAAAGTATTTGCACAATATACTCTGCTGCCTTCATTACAAAGCACAATCACTTGTAATTTATTCGCTTACAACTGCAATTAATGGATTTTAGGCATTCTCTGTCTTATTGTGTATATGTGCGCTTCCCTCATTTCAGAGGAGTTAGCAGGCTTACATTATTGGCCAAGGGACATTATTGGCCTAGGTGGACATGCATGCCTACAGTGCCTTTCCAAAAGTATTCAGACCTCTTGACTTTTTCTACTTTTTATTACGTTACAGCCTTATTCTAAAATTGATTCAATTGTTTTTTTCACTCATCAATCTACACACAATACCCCATAATGACAAAGCAAAAACAGGTTTAGACATTTTGGCAAATGTATTACAAATACAAAACAGAAATATCAAATGTACCTAAGTATTCAGACCCTTAACTCAGTTCTTTGTTGAAGCACCTTTGGCAGCGATTACAGCATCAAAACTTCTTGGGTATGACACTACAAGCTTGGCACACCTGTATTTGGGGAGTTTCTCCCATTCTTCTCTATAGATCCTCTCAATCTCTGGCAGGTTGGATGGGGAGTGCTGCTGCACAGCTATTTTCAGGTTTCTCCAGAGATGTTCGATCGGGTTCAAGTCCAGGCTCTGGCTGGGCCACTCAAGGACATTCAGAGACTTGTCGCGAAGCCACTCCTGTGTTGTCTTGGCTGTGTGCTTAGGGTCGTTGTCCTGATGGATGGTGAACCTTTGCCCCCAGTCTGAGGTCCTGAGCGCTCTGGAGCAGGTTTTCATCAAGGATCTCTCTGTACTTTGCTCCATTAATCTCTGCCTCGATCCTGACTCCCAGTCCCTGCCGCTGAAAAACATCCCCACAGCATAATTCTGCCACCAACATGCTTCACCATAGGGATGGTGGCAGGTTTCCTACAGATGTGACACTTGGCATTCAGGCCAAAGAGTTCAGTCATGGTTTCATCAGACCAGAGAATCTTGTTTATCATGAACTGAGAGTCTTTAGGTGCCTTTTGGCAAACTCAGAGTGGACTGTCATGTGCCTTTACTGAGGAGTGGCTTCTGTCTGGCCACACTACCATAAAGGCCTGATTGGTGGAGGGCTGCAGAGATGGTTGTCCTTCTGGACTGTTATCCCATCTCCACAGAGGTACTCTAGAGCTCTGTCAGAGTGACCATCAGGTTCTTGGTCACCTCCCTGACCATGGCCCTTCTCCCCAATTGCTCACTTTGGCCAGGCGGCCAGCTCTAGGAATAGTCTTGGTGGTTCAATTTTAGAAGAAGGCTGTGACGTAACTGTGGCAAACCTCTTCACGTTTATGAGCGTTTGTCACAAATTAAGTGGGAAACTGTCACCAAATCAAATCAAATCAAATTTATTTATATAGCCCTTCGTACATCAGCTGATATCTCAAAGTGCTGTACAGAAACTCAGCCTAAAACCCCAAACAGCAAGCAATGCAGGTGTAGAAGCACGGTGGCTAGAAAAAACTCCCTAGAAAGGCCAAAACCTAGGAAGAAACCTAGAGAGGAACCAGGCTATGTGGGGTGGCCAGTCCTCTTCTGGCTGTGCCGGGTGGAGATAACAGAACATGGCCAAGATGTTCAAATGTTCATAAATGACTAGCATGGTCGAATAATAACAAGGCAGAACAGTTGAAACTGGAGCAGCACCACAGTCAGGTGGACTGGGGACAGCAAGGAGTCATCATGTCAGGTCGTCCTGGAATGAGAGTTCTTTCGAACAGGACAGTACCTGTGTGTTTGTTTCTCCGTCCTGGTCCACCCAGGCCGTAGACAAGGTCAAGAATAGCAGGGTTCGGTACACAAATCGGGTTCTCGGTAGGTCCAGGTCCAAACGCCAACAGGTAAGTCCAAAACAGTCCAGCTCATACACGGTAAATCCAGCCAATATCTATTGTTTCTTTCTCTACGGTTCATAGATCCTTCCAGCCCTCTCTCTCTCTTCCTGGTTTTTCTTGACCCTTTATCTGTGGGTCGGCTCCACCTTCTGAGGGTTCCCCTTGCTTCTGGGACTTGTCGTTTTGGCAGTCGGCCATTTTGTGATCTGTAGTTCTGATCGGGGTGGCCATTTTAGTGATCGGGCAGTGCCCGTTTATTAGTTCTGCTCTCACATATCTGCCATTTATCACTCAACCCCCTTCTTTGCCACATAACAAAATGTGGAAAAAGTCAATGCGTCTAAATACTTTCCGAAGACACTGTGTACCGCTCTAAATTACAAAGACTGTTTCGTAATTGCATTCTTTCTTCTTTTTTTTCTTTCTTTTTTTTACAAAGAGGGGGTACAATAAAAGAAAGTACAACTCCAAATGGAGCCAAAAAGTTGGCTAAATCAAGACTGATACATGAAACTGGAAGTATATTCAGGGATATGTTTGAAGGACTTTGAACAACTGAATACTATGGTTCTGCACACACTAGTATTCATCCAAATCTCATTATTCTACCAAAAAGTGTATGATAATGAGTCAGACAAAATATAATTTTGAAATTGACAGTGGAGCGTGTGCCTCAGTTCCCCAATGATGAAAAGTAAAATGCTAATTTTAGACCATTATGGTTACCGAAGAGCTAGTGGAGTGCAATTTTGAGTTCCTGCCTTCTATGCAAAACCTCATTTTCTCTCTGAACCATGCAATACGATTACAGGAGTAGAGACTGATTAGAGATTATTAGTGTTTTTTATTTACATATCTATGAACCAGTGACGGTAGGTGCCACAATTTTTTAATGAGCATGTTTGTATTTATATTAAAGCATATTGGATGACTCTCATTCATATTCAAATCACCCAGTTCGATGTAACAGCAATAGGTTTTTTGAGACAACATTTTTCCCTATACCCATCATGAGGTTACTACAACCTAGCCTATGAATTGAAGTTTACAATGTAGATGCACACAGGTCGAGAAAAACATTTGAGGTGACTGACAGTGACATTCAATACCGCCTTGCACACTCTTGCCTGCATCGAGCTAATATAGGGTGTAATCATTAGTCCAACAATTGCAAACGAGAGTTTCTATTGGACAAATTCAGGTATGTTTATCCCCGTTTTGATCCATTTCCTTCCTTTTAAGAACCATTTTCAACAGAATTGGTGGAATGAATACACCCCTGATCACCAGTAAACAGAGTTCACTGTCATAACAGCCACGTAGAATCCTTTCTCTTCCCTTCGCTTGTCACACCTGCATGTGACCAGTCGAAAACAACGCTCCAAGCCAAACCGCTACGCACAACCTTAGCTAAAGTAACGTCATAGTCAGCTTAGCTAATAGAACTAACGCATTAGTAAACCCGGTACACGTTAGTGTACAGTCAAGTAAGCAGTTGCACAGGCGGGCCCCGGTGACAATAAATTAGTAATACCAAAAGTTTACCTTAACTTGGAAGAGGTCCAGTGTATTGTTGGAAAGTCATAGCCAGCTAGCTAACATAGCATCCCTCTGTTTGAGCAGGGTGTTTCAGTAGGCTAAACTAGATAGCTGGGTGATTCTGCAACTTTGGGCACTTTGGCCCAGCAATCTTTAAGAAATTAAAATTAAATGTATTGAAACACCATTTTACCAGTATTATAATTGTCTTTCATTTGTCTAGAAATAATATCTGATCATGGCTGCGATCGTAATATTCAGGAATTTATATATTTTTGTCATTTTTCTCAGACAGCCATAGACCAATGCCATTTCCATCACATCATTAATATTTTAAAAAATGAAATATGAAATATCATAAAAAATGAAATATCATAAAATTATGTTATAACACATTATACATTTGTACATGAACTTGCATTGAATATTATTTGAAGTGCTTTTTAAGGTTTTTCTAAAATTAATAATTCAACACAACGCCTGAATGTATAAAGTTGCCTTTGTGGTAGCTGAAAATATTTATTTAACATAAAGAAATAAGATATTTCCACCCAACCTTTTTGTGAGATTATGATAACAACCATATGATTTCACTGTCTAAATCAAATCAATCAATGTAAATTATACATAATATATCCTAATTTACCCAAGAATATGGGTGTGGTGGAAATGACGAGGTCAAATCAAAGTTCATTTGTCACCGAATAGAACAGGTGTAAACCTTACAGTGAAATGCTTACTTACAGGCTCTAACCAATGGTGCGGGAAAATAGGTATGTGTGTGTAAGTAAAGAAATAAAACAACAGTAAAATGACATTTGAAAAAAGAGTAGCAAGGCTATATACAGACACCTGTTAGTCAGGCTTATTGAGGTAGTATGTACATGTAGGTATGGTTAAAGTGACTATGCATATATGATGAACAGAGAGTAGCAGAAACATAAAAAGAGGGGTTGGCGGGTGGTGGGACATAGTCCGGGTAACCATTTGGTTACCTGTTCAGGAGTCTTATAGCTTGGGGGTAAAAACAGTTGAGAAGCCTTTTTGTCCTAGACTTGGCACTCTGCTTGCCATGCGATAGTTGAGAGAACAGTCTATGACTGGGGTGGCTGGGGTCTTTGACAATTTTTGGGGCCTTCCTCTGACACCGCCTGGTGTAGAGGTCCTGGATGGCAGGCAACTTTGCCCCAGTGATGTACTGGGCCGTACGCACTACCCCTTGAAGTGCCTTGCGGTCGGAGGCCGAGCAATTGCCGTACCAGGCAGTGATGCAACCGGTCAGGATGCTCTCGATGTTGCAGCTGTAGAACCTTTTGAGGATCTCAGGACCCATGCCAAATCTTTTTAGTTTCCTGAAGGGGAATAGGCTTTGTCTTGCCCTCTTCACGACTGTCTTGGTGTGTTTGGACCAATCTAGTTTGTTGTTGATGTGGACACCAAGGAATTTGAAGCTCTCAACCTACTCCACTACAGCCCCATCGATGAGAATGGGGACGTGGTATGTGCACCTTTTCCTGTAGTCCACAATCATCTCCTTAGTCTTGGTTACGTTGAGGGATAGGTTGTTCTGGCACCACCCGGCCAGGTCTCTGACCTCCTTCCTATAGGCTGTCTCGTTGTTGTCGGTGATCAGGCCTACCACTGTTTTGTCGTTAGCAAACTTAATGATGGTTTTGGAGTTGTGCCTGGCCATGCAGTCGTGGGTGAACAGGGAGCACAGGAGGGGACTGAGCACACACCCCTGGGGAGCTCCAGTGTTGAGGATCAGCATGGCAGATGTGTTGCTACCTACCCTCACCACCTGGGGGCGGACTGTCAGGAATTCCAGGATCCAGTTGCAGAGGGAAGTGTTTTGTCCCAGGATCTTTAGCTTGGTGATGAACTTTGAGGGTACTATGGTGGTGAACGCTGAGCTGTAGTCAATGAACTGCATTCTCACATAGGTGTTCCTTTTGTCCAGGTGGGAAAAGGCAGTGTGGAGTGCAATAGAGATTGCATCATCTGTGGATTTGTTTGGGCGGTATGCAAATTGGGGTGGGTCTAGGGTTTCTGGGATAATGGTGTTGATGTGAGCCATTACCAGCCTTTCAAAGCACTTCATGGCTATGGACGTGAGTGCTTACGGATCTGTAGTCATTTAGGCAGGTTGCCTTTGTGTTCTTGGGCACAGGGATTATGATGGTCTGCTTGAAGCATGTTGGTATTACAGACCCAATCAGGGACATGTTGAAAGTGTTAGTGAAGACACCTGCCAGTTGGTCAGCACATGCCCGGAGCACACGTCCTGGTAGTCCGTCTGGCCCCGCAGCCTTGTGTATGTTGACCAGTTTAAAGGTCATACTCACGTCGGCTATGGAGAGCGTGATCACACAGTCGTCCGGAACAGCTGATGCTCTCATGCATACCTCAGTGTTGCTTGCCTCGAAGCGAGCATAGAAGTGATTTAGCTCGTCTGGTAGGCTCGTGTCACTGGGCAGCTCGCGGCTGTTCTTCCCTTTGTAGTCTGTAATAGTTTGCAAGCCCTGCCACATACGACGAGCGTCGGAGCCAGTGTAGCTTTGCCTGTTTGATGGTTCGTTGCAGGGCATAGCAGGATTTCTTGTAGGATTTCTTGTAAGCTTCCAGGTTAGAGTCCCACACCTTGAAAGCGGCACCTCTACCCTTTAGCTCAGTGCGAATGTTGCCTGTAATCCATGGCTTCTGGTTGGGGTATGTACGTACAGTCACTGTGGGGACGACATCCTCAATGCACTTATTGATAAAGCCAGTGACTGATGTGGTTTATTCCTCAATGTCATCGGAAGAATCCCGGAACATGTTCCAGTCTGTGACAGCAAAGCAGTCCTGTAGTTTAGCATCTGCTTCATCTGACCATTTTTTATAGACCGAGTCACTGGTGCTTCCTACTTTAATTTTTGCTTGTAAGCAGGAATTAGGAGGATAGAGTTGTGGTCAGATTTACCAAATGGAGGGCGAGGGACACAGAGACACACAGGGCTTCTGTGTGTGGAGTACAGGTGATCTAGAATTTTTTTCCCTCTGGTTGCACTTTTAACATGTTGATAGAGGTAGAACTGATTTAAGTTTCCCTGCATTAAAGTCTCCGGCCACTAGGAGCGCCACCTCTGGGTGAGTGGTTTCCTGTTTGCTTATTTCCTTATACAGCTGACTGAGTGCGGTCTTAGTGCCAGCATCTGTCTGTGTTGGTAAATAAACAGCCACGAAAAGTATAGCTGAGTACTCTCTAGGCAAGTAGTGTGGCCTGCAGTTTATCACAATATACTCTACTTCAGGTGAGCAAGATGCTAAAATCTTCCTTAGATTTCGTGCACCAACTGTTGTTTACAAATCGTCATTCAGCCACGATTCCGTGAAGCATAGGATATTACAGTTTTTGATGTCCCGTTGATAGGATATTAGTGATCTTACCTCGTCTAGTTTATTGTCCATTGATTGCACGTTGGCGAGTAATATTGACGGTAACGGCAACTTTCCTAGTTGTCTTCTGCGGGTCCGGGCGAGGCATCTTCGTCCTCTGCATCGCTTCCTTTGGCGAATAATTGGGATGTCTGCCCTGTGGGGTGTTTGGAGAATATCGTGTGAGTCCTGCTTGCTGCTGTTGTTGTTGTTTAAGAAATCTTCGTCTAATCCGAGGTGAGTGATTGCTGTCCTGATATCCAGAAGCTCTTTTCTTCCGTAAGATACGGTTGCGGAAACATTATGTACAAAATCATTTACAAATATCGCGAAAACCCCCCACATAATAGCACAATTGGTTACGAGATCTTAAAACGGCGGCTATCTCCTCCGGTGCCATTTTGATGGTGTGGTGGAAATGACATCTATGACATCTATGTAAAAAAAACATTATGAAAACAATATTTTATTGCAAACATTTTGAACAACAACCATTGTACAACATGTAATTCATTTAAGAAAAAGTAAGATTCCAAAAGTGGCCAGAGCTCAATGAAGTAGGCCAGTATTTTTGAGAGATAAACCCAGATCGCAGAGGGGTCATCTGCATAGAAGAGCTCAGTGAGCAAAGTGAAACGGTTTCATTTGTGATATGTACAACACAGGTGTGGAGGGTCACCTGCATGTGAGAATCACCAAAGTGAACTGCCTGGATTACACTGGTGTATTTACACAGGTAGTTCTCTCAGTGGCACAACTTTGGTTTTATAAGTGGGGGTGGGATAATTATTATAATTCGTTTCATCCAGTCGTATAAACACTACAAACAGCCAAATCCGACCGCTCAGAAGTGTCTGCATGGTCACAAAGCACAACGTTGCCTCATTTTGTATCACATTCAAATGATAAAACTGGAGGGGACAAAAATGCAATTTCAGAATGTGAGGGGGACATGCCCCCCGTCCCCCATCATCTCCGCCCCCAGTGAAAGTTGCGCCCCTGAGTTCTCTGCAAAGTCAATATGCACGATGATCTCCTCTTTCCGCAGATTCTCTTTTAATTCTCTCAGTTTGGAGTATTGATGTCAAAAGTTGTACATGTGTTTCCCCAACTTCTCTTTCAACTTCTCTTTCTCTTTCAACTTCTCTTTCAATCTTTCAAGTCCTCCAGTAAAATATGCAGTGTTCCACACACCTTTTCTTATACTGTCAAATGTACAGTAAACTTCTCCATGTTGCCTCTTTGTTTTTCCTTCTCTCTCTTCAGCTTTGTTTTTCCACTCAAACCACCATGTCTGCTCACCAGCATCAAAGTCAGATGTTTAAGCTATTTGGCTTGGCAAAGGGAGATCTCTGTCTACATGCACTCTTTCTTCAGGTTCTCACAGCACAAAGACTCAAGAAGGTTCTCATTGTTGCTGCAGCTGATCACTTTGTGGTGCTGTAGTTTGTCCGCCATGAACTGGAGGTTGCCATGGGTTTCGCAGAGGCATGGGTCTCTATCCTGGACTGTTGGCTTAACAACCCAAAAATACATATTTTAAATCTCATTTTAATCTCTGAAAATTCCCTCTTAAAATCCTGATAAAGGTTCTGAATTGTGCCATTCAATAAGTGCTTCTGCTTTTTTTCTTGTTCCTTATTAGTGTGTCCTTTTCCCCTGTTGTTGCTCTTCTGTTGACATCACATTCATAGAATCGAGTGATTTTCTCTGCCGTGGCTGCGCTAATGATGTTATACTGGTTTTACCTGGAGTATTGAAGACTTGTTGGCCTGTTTTCATTATCCCTCAATGCTTTTGCTGAAAATCCAAATTCTCTGTTATTTGACCAGGCCATACTTTCTCAGGATGTTGCCTCTGAACATTTTTGAAGCCACTTGTTTGTCCTTGGCACTGCGCATTTCTTGATACTTTTGCTTTAACTCTGCAATGATGGCATTTTGAAACAATAAAATCCTTCTCAAGTTCTTCGGAGTTGTCTTTGGGGAATCTTGTCTATCCATTTTCTTCATCAGTTGATCATATCTTTTTTGTATTTCTCAGTTTTCCGTTAAGATTTATCAGGTTTGACATTTGTCATGCAAAGATCTCTATGTTTTTGAGCGACCTCTTCCAACTGTTTTCCTTCCAGAAAGTACTAGACTTCTCATTCCTGTTGCAGACGATGAGGAAGGGGTATCAGGACGTACATCGGGGCAGGTAAGTTAGGCGCAGGTATGTTGGCCTCATGGTCTGGCTGTAGGTCATCTGGTGACTGAGGTGGTGTGTTGCCTGATAGGTAGGTCTCATGTTCTGGCTGTAGGTCATCTGGTGACTGAGGTGATGTGTTACCTGATAGGTAGGTCTCATGTTCTGGCTGTAGGTCATCTGGTGACTGAGGTGATGTGTTACCTGATAGGTAGGTCTCATGTTCTGGCTGTAGGTCATCTGGTGACTGAGGTGATGTGTTACCTGATAGGTAGGTCTCCATTGCAACTGTTCTCTTTAAAGTCTTTCTTCTATTCCGTGGGTGGCATTTCCATTTCCATCTCTTGCTTCTTTGTTCTCGCTTTGTAAGCTCAGAAATAGATTTAACTTCTCCCTTCTCTTTTTTCTTCCAGTATCTCTCCCTGTCTTTTTGCAGATGTTCCTGGTATCGTATAGGATCATTTTAAAAATGTTGTTTGTATGTCTGTGACCTCTGTGCTGTTTTATGTGGCATCTTCCAAAAAAAAAAAGAAATACCAAAGTTTTCCAAATGTGCACAGCTTGGAGCATTTTCTAGATGAAAGGAATTTAAAACATGATTAAATAAGCCTAAATTTTAAAAAGTAAATAGTAATAACATGGATTTTTGTCATCTCCACCACTTTCTGTCATTTCCATCACAGTTGGGTTTGTAATGGAAATGACTGTGATGGAAATGCTGCTGTTTTTGGAGAAAAATGACAGAGTGCTTAGCATGCTTTGGCCAGTATTACAACTAGCAAATGGTTTACACTAAATACATTAAATACAGTTGAAGTCGGAAGTTTACATATACCTTAGCCGAACACATTTAAACTCATTTTTTCACAATTCCTGACATTTAATCATAGTAAAATGTCCCTGTTTTAGGTTAGTTAGGATCACCACTTTATTTTAAGAATGTGAAATGTCAGAATAATAGAGAATGATTTATTTCAGCTTTTATTTCATCACATTCCCAGTGGGTCAGAAGAATACATACACTCAATTCATATTTGGTAGCATTGCCTTTAAATTGTTTAACTTGGGTCAAACGTTTCAGATAGCTTCCCACAATAAGTTGGGTGAATTTTGGCCCATTCCTCCTGACAGAGCTGGTAAAATGGAGTCAGGTTTGTCAGCCTCCTTGCTCATACATACTTGTTCAGTTCTGCCCACAGATTTCCTATAGGATTGAGGTCAGGGCTTTGTGATGGTCACTCCAATACCTTGACTTTGTTGTCCTTAAGCCATTTTGCCACAACTTTGGAAGTATGCTTGGGGTCATTGTCCATTTGGAAGACCCATTTGCGACCAAGCTTGAACTTTCTGACCGATGTCTTGAGATGTTGCTTCAATATATCCACATAATTTTCCATCCTCATGATGCCATCTATTTATTGATTTGCACTTTTCGCAACAAAGTACATTCATCTCTAGGAGACAGAACGTGTCTCCTTCCTGAGTGGTATGACGGCTGTGTGGTCCCATGGTGTTTATACTTGCGTGCTATTGTTTGTACATATGAACGTGGTACCTTCAGGCATTTGGAAATTGCTGCCAAGGATGAACCAGACTTGTGGAGGTCTACAATTTTTTTCTGAGGTCTTTGCTGATTTCTTTTGATTTCCCCATTATGTGAAGTGAAGAGGCACTGAGTTTGAAGGTAGGCCTTGAAATACATCCACAGGTACACCTCCAATTGACTCAAATGATGTCAATTAGCCTATCACAAGCTTCTAGAGCCATGACATAATTTTCTGGAATTTTCCAAGCTGTTTGAAGGCACAGTCAACTTAGTGTATGTAAACTTCTGACCCACTGGAATTGTGATACAGTGAATTATAAGTGAAATAATCTGTCTGTAAACAATTGTTGGAAAAATGACTTGTGTCATGCACAAAGTAGATGTCCTAACCGACTTGCCAAAACTCTAGTTTGTTAACAAGAAATTTGTGGAGTGTACCAAACTGTGCTTACTGTGAAGATCGCAGCAAGGGGCTTCACAGTTTAGCTTTATAATGAAATGTTTTGACTCTGTGTTGTGAAAAAGATTAGTCTTGTGTGGATAATTGTGCCTTTATTCCTCTAGGCTATTAGCATACAAATATTACAAAGCCTAAATTGACTAAGATTGCTTGGCTAATAAGACTCATGTACAGTAAGTAGGTAGCTAAGTAACATATATGAAAGGGGGCATAAGTAACTTACGATGAAAATGTACACATCTAGTGCAAGGGAGTGAGCTTATACATCTA
Organism: Oncorhynchus gorbuscha; assembly: GCF_021184085.1. Lineage (NCBI taxonomy): Eukaryota > Metazoa > Chordata > Actinopteri > Salmoniformes > Salmonidae > Oncorhynchus > Oncorhynchus gorbuscha. The sequence goes on from NC_060187.1 coordinate 39,903,427, forward strand.
TGTACTAGGTTGCTATCTAAGGTTACTGGCATACTGGTTTTAGTCTAACGTTACCACAGGCTAGCATCTAGATGTGTGCATTTCTAACTTGACTGGATAAGCAAGTTAGTTGCCAACATACTTTTCTGTGGTGATATTCAATAGTTAGCTAGCTAATTTGGATACAGTAAAATTGTGTAACTGTATAACCTTTTCAATTGAATGTGTAACTGTATAACTTTTGCAAGGCAAGTAACGTAAACTCGTACATCGCCTTGGTCCGTACAATTGCCCTTATTTTAGTGCCCCAAAAACGTAATACTTCCAGATCAACTGTAATGTCAATACCATTGTAAAGCACAATTTCTCCCCTTTCCAACAGCATTAATTACATGACCTAAATGCTGCCCGTTTCTGCATAATTCAAGCAGGCAATGAGCCCCGTCGGGGCTTTTTAAAAATGGTGGGTGGGGAAGCGAAACTAATGCGTGATAGTGAGAAGGAGAAAATTGCTTTTTTTCACTCGATCTGTCCAACTTATCACCTTATCGCCTCTAAAATGTAAATAAAACACTATAAAGAGTTTATATAATGTGTCATTACATACCTATTTGAAGGTTTGTGTCAAATTTGAATCTGGTTTTTAGGGCGGTGCTAAAGTGATCTTAGAAGGAAACAGCGGCTTTGAGAATAATGATCGCATGCAATGATGATGAAAAAAATGATAAGGTATCCCCCCTTAACCCGTCACTGTCCATTTCTTGTTTTTAAAGGATGATAGAAGTGCTACACCTGGTGGAGAGAGATTGTAAGACAGAAATAGTTGCTTTATGCGTGCTGTACTTTACGTCATGACACATCAAGATGTAACGGATGGTCAGTTTTTTCAACTTTTCTCCAATACTATAGAGCCGTTACCATGTTGATCAATGCTTGAATAGAAACCTAGTTCACACCCCTGATTTTGACGTCCACACAGTCGCTACAGTCCCATTAGTTTTCTTTGTAGCCTTGTTTGAATGTTGCGGTTGCGCACATTTGTACGGAATGGGGTGAGTTTACATTAACAGTCATCTATCAAATGATGGTTCCATAATTTAGCTGTACCATATCCTGTTTATACCACACTGGTTCACTTCTTATTTCTTCACAGATTTGCTGTAACCTACACTGAACAAAAGCCTCAGAGTTAAGGTCAGTCATCCTCTGAATTTAGTCAGTTTATGTCACGTTCTGACCTTTATTTCCTTTGTTTTGTCATTATTTAGTATGGTCAGGGCATGAGTTGGGGTGGGCAGTCTATGTTTGTTTTTCTATGATTTTGGGATTTCTATGTTTCGGCCTAGTATGGTTCTCAATCAGAGGCAGGTGTCATTAGTTGTCTCTGATTGAGAATCATACTTAGGTAGCCTGGGTTTCACTGTTTGTTTGTGGGTGATTGTCTATGTTAGTTGCTTGTGTCAGCACAGTTCTTATGATAGCTTCACGGTCGTTATTTGTTTATTGTTTTTGTACAGTTTACTTCGTGTTTTTTGTCATCTATTAAATTATGCATTCCCACCACGCTGTGCTTTGGTCCGCTTCTTACGACGATCGTGACAGTTTATCTGAAGCATAATTGACTTGCAGTAATAGTGGCTGTCCAAAGGCATTTATGTCTGGCAGAAGTTATTGGACGAAACGAATGCGCACTTCTTCAGGATCAGCGTCCCTTCCATGGGACAGTTGAGCTAACATAGGCTAATGCGATTAGCATGAGCTTGTAAGTAACAAGAAAATTTCCCAGGACATAGACATATCTGATATTGGCAGAAAGGTTAGATTCTTGTTAATCTAACTGCACTGTCCAATTTACAGTAGGTATTACAGTGAAAGAATACCATGGTGTTTGAGGAGAATGCATTTTGAACATGAAAAGTTATTAATAAACAAATTAGGGACATTTAGGCAGTCTTGATACAAATTTTTTAACAGAAATGCAATGGTTCAGTGGATCAGTCTAAAACTTCTGCTGCCATCTAGTGGCCAAAATATGTATTGCAACTGGGCTGAAATAATACATTATGGCCTTTCTCTAGCATTTCAAAGTTGATGGTACAAAAAAATACAAAAGAACGTTTTCTTTCTTTGTATTATCTTTTACCAGATCTATTGTGTTACATTCTCCTACATTCCTTTCACATTTCCTTTCACATTTCCACAATCTTCCAAGTGTTTCCTTTCAAATGGTACCAATAATAGGCATATCCTTGCTTCAGTGCCTGAGCTACAGGCAGTTAGATTCGGGTATATAATTTTAAGCGAAAATTTAAAAAAAGGGGCGGATCCTTAAGATTAAGAATACTCCAATCGTTTGCCAATTCACCATCTTCACTAGAGGATATTAATGATTCTCAAGTGTTAGAAGATGTTCATCCGGAATTGAATCTCCACGAGGAGCCTAATAATGAAGATGATGTGTATCTGGACTGCTTAAGTTCTTTTGATGGAAATCTTGTTGCCGAACATAGTGATGAGACAAGTGACAGCTTTGATGTGGAAGAAGAGGAAGATAATAATTCTGCAAAGTTATGCAAAGTGCTATGTGAGTGGGCATTGAGAAATGATATACCACAGAACACCCACTCAGATTTTTTTGGTGTGCTGAAGGAATTCCATCCAAATCTACCAAAGCAAGCTCATACTGTCCTACAAACGGCAAAAATAGAATCCAAGTTTCAAACCATTAAGGGTGGCGAGTATTTACATTTTGCCATTGTGTTTCATCTCAAGACATTATCCAGCCGCCTCGTCAACATTGCCCAAAACACCATTGGCCTCCAAGTGAATGTTGATTGTTTTCCGTTATACACATGCTGCTTATATGTGGGGTTTATTTATTTTTTCAGATGCAGTCAGGAAAAGCCCTGTCCAACCCAGGCCTTAAGATGCAACAGTTGAAGAGGAGATCAAGATCTGGTTGAGGAACTCACGTGACCGTGCAGGTGGACGCAAGGAGCAGTTTGAAAGACATCTGAGGGAAAAGACACAAGACTTTGGGGAAGAGTGAGCTCAAACAATTTGCTATGCGAGAGCGGACTGGTGTAGATGAGTTGACATTAAACTTGGGTCTGGCAACCAAACGTTTAGACTTGAACCTCATGGACTAGGCTGATACTGTGCTGTTACGTATCTGTACACAGACAGCCTCTGAGATAAAGTAGTTCCAGTGATCGCTCTCCACCTTTCCGCTCCTACTCTTTCTCCTGTGTGAACTCAACTTTGTATCAACATCTCAGATTTGCTTGTGCTCCCCTTGCTCTCTTTCACCTGACTTGTCTGAGTGTGTAGCTCCTCCCATTAGTCTCTCTCAGTATGTTAGATTGCAGATGAGTTGGAGTGAGTGAAGGGCCATGTCATGTGTGCTCCCTCTCCGGCCTCTATGTCACCAAGCTGCTCGTTATGTCGGGCACCTGTCACCATCGTTACGCGCACCTGTGCATCATCAGACTCACCTGGACTCCATCACTTCCTTGCTTACCTGCCATATATATATCACTCCCTTTGGTTCCTTCCCCAGGTGTCATTGTTTCTGTTTCATGTCTGTGTGTTGTTCGAGGTTCTCGTTTTGTATTATGTTCCACGTATTTTATTAAAACACTCACTCCCTGAACTTGCTTCCCGATTCTTAGCGCACATTGTTACAGGCCGCCTCACTGACAACTCTGCAGTGAGCACCACACAGTCACCTGCTTGAACTATACCCTCTGTTAGTGTGAGACTTGTCTATTTTAGGGTATAGCTTAGTGACTGAATGTGGGTTTGGTAGATTTAGAATTGGTATTAAAAAAAGTATTTAAAAAATTGTTGTATATAGAGGGGTAGTTTTGTTATTGACGAGTTACGTAATGAGTGGGTTTGTAAATTTAGGGCAGTTAGTATATTTGGAGAGTGAGGTCAGGCAGTTACTAGTTAGTGTGTGAAAACGTAAGTGGTACTTCCTAATGAGTGTGGTGCTGTTGTTGGGTGTGTAGTATGAGAAGTAGTGGTCTGTGTTAGTGCTGTTGTTGGGTATGTAATATGAGAAGCAGTTAGCTAGCTATTCTAACTTTGTGACTGTATGGCAGTTATTGTGACGTAGCTACTGTGGTGGAAAAGTGTTTTTCCAACAATCATTATTTACCTTTCTACTACAGTACCAATTCTAAATCAACTACAAACCCCACACTCACTGACAATCAAGACTGACCTCACAATCGGGTTCGTAACGTGTTAATCAATGCCCCTCAATTTCGTATCATATTTTGCATGGGCAACAGCTGGAGGTAAACCTGCACAATCCGTGTAATATTTTATGCCACATGGTCTGTACATGGCAAATAACTTGGTTTTGAAAAAAACTATCTGTGCATATATTTACAATAGTATATTCATGTTTTATTTTCATATAGGATTAGTGTATATGTGTATAATATTGTAAATATCATATGCACGTTCATATTTAAGTGCAGGAATGTTTTTCAAGTTTAGCAGCATCTGTGGACCATGTGTCGTAAAATGTTACACAAATATGATTCAGAATTGAGGGGCATAGATTAACGTACACTGTTACGAACCTGATTATGAGGTCAGGTTGGGCTATGCCATACCCTAAAAGAGACTCGTCTCACTCTAACAGAGGGTATAGTTCAAGTGGGTGACTGTGTGGTTCTCACTGCAGAGTTGTCAGTGCGGTGGCTCTTCATCACTCCAACTCACCCCGCAGTCTAACGTACTGAGAAAGACTCCAATGGGAGAGCTAACTGCACACTCAGGTGAAAGAGAGCAAGGGGAGCACAAGCAAAGATGAGATTTTGCTACACAGTAGAGGTCAAAGGAGAAACAGTAGAGGTCAAAGGAGAAACAGTAGGGTCAAAGGAGGAACATGGAGAGAGAGAACACTGGGACAACTTTGTCTCGGAGGCTGTCTGTGTACAGATACGTAACAGCCCAGTATCAGCCTAGTCCATGAGGTTCACGTCTAAACGTTTGGTTGCCAGACCTAAGCTCAAGGTCAAAATGGGGTTTGTGTTTACATTTTAGCCCCAAAGTGAACCTCAGCCTTTTCTGACGTGAACAAAGCCTGAGAAACTGTCTGTCAGCTCTCCCAGCTGCTGGACAGAGTATACATGAGAATCATACATCCTGTATACTCTGTCCAGCAGGTGATGTGTTTGTAATTGTCTGTGGTGTGTCTCTGTATATTTAAACCATGGAATGTTCATGTTATGTTCATGAAATGTGTCATGTTTTGTCATTTATTATCATGTCTTGTCCCTGTGCTTCCCATTATATTAGTTTCCCTCTGCTGGTCTTATTAGGTTCGTTCCCTCTTTCTATCCCTCTCTCTCCCCCTCCCTCTCTCACTCTCTCGCTCTCTCTTCTCTCTATCGTTCCGTTCCTGCCCCCAGCTGTTCCTATTCCCCTAATCATCATTTAGTCTTCCCACACCTGTTCCCGATCCTTTTCCCTGATTAGAGTCCCTATTTCTCTCCTTGTTTCCCGTACCTGCCCTGTCGGATCCTCATTTATAATTCACCGTGCTGTGTCTATGTTTTGCCCTGTCGTATCGTGTTTCCCTCAGATGCTGCGTGGTGAGCAGGTGTCTGAGTCTGCTAGGTTCAAGTGCCTTCCCGAGGCAACCTGCAGTTCTCGATCAAGTCTCCAGTCTGTTCTCGTCTTTACGTGTAGTATTATGCTTTTTGTTTTGTAAAGTTTATTCTGGATTAAATACTCTGTTTTCGCCAAGTCGCTTTTGGGTCCTCATTCACCTGCATGACAGAAGGATCCGACCAAGGAATGGACCCAGCGACTACAGACGCTCGTAACACTGCCGTCGAGATCCAAGGAGCCATGCTCGGCAGACACGAGCAGGAATTGTATGCTGCTCGCCATGCCGTGGAGAGCCTGGCCGCTCAGGTTTCCGACCTCTCTGGACAGTTCCAGAGTCTTCGTCTCGTGCCACCTGTTACTTCCTGGCCTGCCGAGCCTCCAGAACCTAGGGTTAATAACCCACCTTGCTACTCCGGGCAGCCCACTGAGTGCCGCTCCTTTCTCACCCAGTGTGAGATTGTGTTCTCTCTCCAACCCAACACATACTCTAGAGAGAGAGCTCGGGTTGCTTACGTCATTTCACTCCTTACTGGCCGGGCCCGAGAGTGGGGCACAGCTATCTGGGAGGCAAGGGCTGATTGTTCTAACAATTACCAGAACTTTAAAGAGGAGATGATTCGGGTTTTTGACCGTTCAGTTTTTGGTGGGGAGGCTTCTAGGGTCCTGGCTTCCCTATGCCAAGGTGATCGATCCATAACGGATTACTCTATAGAGTTTCGTACTCTTGCTGCCTCTAGTGACTGGAACGAGCCGGCGCTGCTCGCTCGTTTTCTGGAGGGACTCCACACAGTGGTCAAAGATGAGATTCTCTCTCGGGAGGTTCCTTCCAGTGTGGACTCTTTGATTGCTCTCGCCATCCGCATAGAACGACGGGTAGATCTTCGTCACCAGGCTCGTGGAAGAGAGCTCGCATCAACGGTGTTTCCCTGCTCCGCATCGCAACCATCTCCCTCCTCTGGCTCTGAGACTGAGCCCATGCAGCTGGGAGGGATTCGCATCTCGACTAAGGAGAGGGAACGGAGGATCACCAACCGCCTGTGCCTCTATTGCGGATTTGATGGACATTTTGTTAATTCATGTCCAGTAAGAGGCCAGAGCCCATCAGTAAGCGGAGGGCTACTGGTGAGCGCTACTACTCAGGTCTCTTCATCTAGATCTTGTACTACTATGTCGGTCCATCTACGCTGGACCGGTTCGGGTGCTACATGCAGTGCCTTGATTGACTCTGGGGCTGAGGGTTGTTTCATGGACGAAGCATGGGTTCGGAAACATAACATTCCTTTCAGACAGTTAGACAAGCCTACGCCCATGTTTGCCTTAGATGGTAGTCATCTTCCCAGTATCAGATTTGAGACACTACCTTTAACTCTCACAGTATCTGGTAACCACAGTGAGACTATTTCTTTTTTGATTTTTCGTTCACCTTTCACACCTGTTGTTTTGGGTCATCCCTGGCTAGTATGTCATAATCCTTCTATTAATTGGTCTTGTAATCCTATCCTGGAACGTATCTTGTCATGTGAAGTGTTTAATGTCTGCCATCCCTCCCATTTCTTCTGTCCCCACTTCTCAGGAGGAACCTGGCGATTTGACAGGAGTGCCGGAGGAATATCATGATCTGCGCACGGTCTTCAGTCGGTCCCGAGCCAACTCCCTTCCTCCTCACCGGTCGTATGATTGTAGTATTGATCTCCTTCCGGGGACCACTCCTCCTCGGGGTAGACTATACTCTCTGTCGGCTCCCGAACGTAAGGCTCTCGAGGATTATTTATCTGTGTCTCTTGACGCCGGTACCATAGTGCCTTCTTCCTCTCCGGCCGGGGCGGGGTTCTTTTTGTTAAGAAGAAGGACGGTACTCTGCGCCCCTGCGTGGATTATCGAGGGCTGAATGACATAACGGTTAAGAATCGTTATCCGCTTCCCCTTATGTCATCAGCCTTCGAGATTCTGCAGGGAGCCAGGTGCTTTACTAAGTTGGACCTTCGTAACGCTTACCATCTCGTGCGCATCAGAGAGGGGGGACGAGTGGAAAACGGCGTTTAACACTCCGTTAGGGCATTTTGAGTACCGGGTTCTGCCGTTTGGTCTCGCCAATGCGCCAGCTGTTTTTCAGGCATTAGTTAATGATGTTCTGAGAGACATGCTGAACATCTTTGTTTTTGTCTATCTTGACGATATCCTGATTTTTTCACCGTCACTCGAGATTCATGTTCAGCACGTTCGACGTGTTCTACAGCGCCTTTTAGAGAATTGTCTCTACGTAAAGGCTGAGAAGTGCTCTTTTCATGTCTCCTCCGTTACTTTTCTCGGTTCCGTTATTTCCGCTGAAGGCATTCAGATGGATTCCGCTAAGGTCCAAGCTGTCAGTGATTGGCCCGTTCCAAGGTCACGTGTCGAGTTGCAGCGCTTTTTAGGTTTCGCTAATTTCTATCGGCGTTTCATTCGTAATTTCGGTCAAGTTGCTGCCCCTCTCACAGCTCTTACTTCTGTCAAGACGTGTTTTAAGTGGTCCGGTTCCGCCCAGGGAGCTTTTGATCTTCTAAAAGAACGTTTTACGTCCGCTCCTATCCTCGTTACTCCTGACGTCACTAGACAATTCATTGTCGAGGTTGACGCTTCAGAGGTAGGCGTGGGAGCCATTCTATCCCAGCGCTTCCAGTCTGACGATAAGGTTCATCCTTGCGCTTATTTTTCTCATCGCCTGTTGCCATCTGAGCGCAACTATGATGTGGGTAACCGTGAACTGCTCGCCATCCGCTTAGCCCTAGGCGAATGGCGACAGTGGTTGGAGGGGCGACCGTTCCTTTTGTCGTTTGGACAGACCATAAGAACCTTGAGTACATCCGTTCTGCCAAACGACTTAATGCCCGTCAAGCTCGTTGGGCGTTGTTTTTCGCTCGTTTCGAGTTTGTGATTTCTTACCGTCCGGGTAGCAAGAACACCAAGCCTGATGCCTTATCCCGTCTGTTTAGTTCTTCTGTGGCTTCTACTGATCCCGAGGGGATTCTTCCTTATGGGCGTGTTGTCGGGTTGACAGTCTGGGGAATTGAAAGACAGGTTAAGCAAGCACTCACGCACACTGCGTCGCCGCGCGCTTGTCCTAGTAACCTCCTTTTCGTTCCTGTTTCCACTCGTCTGGCTGTTCTTCAGTGGGCTCACTCTGCCAAGTTAGCTGGTCATCCCGGTGTTCGAGGCACTCTTGCGTCTATTCGCCAGCGATTTTGGTGGCCGACTCAGGAGCGTGACACGCGCCGTTTCGTGGCTGCTTGTTCGGACTGCGCGCAGACTAAGTCGGGTAACTCTCCTCCTGCCGGTCGTCTCAGACCGCTCCCCATTCCTTCTCGACCATGGTCTCACATCGCCCTAGACTTCATTACCGGTCTGCCTTTGTCTGCGGGGAAGACTGTGATTCTTACGGTTGTCGATAGGTTCTCTAAGGCGGCACATTTCATTCCCCTCGCTAAACTTCCTTCCGCTAAGGAGACGGCACAAATCATTATCGAGAATGTGTTCAGAATTCATGGCCTCCCGTTAGACGCCGTTTCAGACAGAGGTCCGCAATTCACGTCACAGTTTTGGAGGGAGTTCTGTCGTTTGATTGGTGCGTCCGTCAGTCTCTCTTCCGGGTTTCATCCCCAGTCTAACGGTCAAGCAGAGGGGCCAATCAGACGATTGGTCGCATACTACGCAGCCTTTCTTTCAGAAACCCTGCGTCTTGGGCAGAACAGCTCCCCTGGGCAGAATACGCTCACAACTCGCTTCCTTCGTCTGCTACCGGGTTATCTCCGTTTCAGAGTAGTCTGGGTTACCAGCCTCCTCTATTCTCTTCCCAGCTTGCCGAGTCCAGCGTTCCCTCCGCTCAAGCGTTTGTCCAACATTGTGAGCGCACCTGGAGGAGGGTGAGGTCTGCACTTTGCCGCTACAGGGCACAGACTGTGAGAGCCGCCAATAAACGCAGGATTAAGAGTCCTAGGTATTGTTGCGGCCAGAGAGTGTGGCTTTCCACTCGCAACCTTCCTCTTACGACAGCTTCTCGTAAGTTGACTCCGCGGTTCATTGGTCCGTTCCGTGTCTCCCAGGTCGTCAATCCTGTCGCTGTGCGACTGCTTCTTCCGCGACATCTTCGTCGCGTCCATCCTGTCTTCCATGTCTCCTGTGTTAAGCCTTTTCTTCGCACCCCCGTTCGTCTTCCCTCCCCAACTCCCGTCCTTGTCGAGAGCGCACCTATTTACAAGGTACATAAGATCATGGACATGCGTTCTCGGGGACGGGGTCACCAATACTTAGTGGATTGGGAGGGTTACGGTCCTGAGGAGAGGAGTTGGGTTCCGTCTCGGGACGTGCTGGACCGTTCACTCATTGATGATTTCCTCCGTTGCCGCCAGGATTCCTCCTCGAGTGCGCCAGGAGGCGCTCGGTGAGTGGGGGGGTACTGTCATGTTTTGTCATTTATTATCATGTCTTGTCCCTGTGCTTCCCATTCTATTAGTTTCCCTCTGCTGGTCTTATTAGGTTCGTTCCCTCTTTCTATCCCTCTCTCTCCCCCTCCCTCTCTCACTCTCTCGCTCTCTCTTCTCTCTATCGTTCCGTTCCTGCCCCCAGCTGTTCCTATTCCCCTAATCATCATTTAGTCTTCCCACACCTGTTCCCGATCCTTTTCCCTGATTAGAGTCCCTATTTCTCTCCTTGTTTCCCGTACCTGCCCTGTCGGATCCTCATTTATAATTCACCGTGCTGTGTCTATGTTTTGCCCTGTCGTGTCGTGTTTCCCTCAGATGCTGCGTGGTGAGCAGGTGTCTGAGTCTGCTAGGTTCAAGTGCCTTCCCGAGGCAACCTGCAGTTCTCGATCAAGTCTCCAGTCTGTTCTCGTCTTTACGTGTAGTATTATGCTTTTTGTTTTGTAAAGTTTATTCTGGATTAAATACTCTGTTTTCGCCAAGTCGCTTTTGGGTCCTCATTCACCTGCATGACAGAAATGTCAATGTTGTGCATGTTGAAGTTGTAAACACACTTTCTTCATGAATATTTGAAGACTCCATTCAAATCTTATATACTACTCAGAATGTTATGCTTGTTATTTCTCTGGAAAACTATTGTATATTTATATTCATTTTATTATATTAGCTAATTGTTAGAAAATCTTGCCCTTTTAATTGTATTGTATTTACTGGATATTAGTACTGGATATAAGTGCCCTGAGGTACTTAACTGCTATTTAATATTGATAATAAAATCTATTGAATTTGAACATGTGATATTTAATTTATATTGAGACAATTTTTGGGACTTAAAAATGTATATTTTATACCTGCAAAATTAACAGGTTTACTGCAGCTGTTTGGGTAGAATGCGGGTAATATTTGGGAATTTATCACTCGGCCATCAAACTTTCATTTGGACCATAATGGGCCCAATGAGGGCAGGCCAAATAACATAAGGGCTTCTTGTGGGCTGGTACTGGGCTGCCCACGCTTACTTGGGGATAAATCAGGGCCAGCAATTAGGGGCCAACTATTTGCCATGAGCAAAAACCCACAGGCCCAGTGCATGTAGCCCAAGGCGGGCCTTTATTACAGCCCAAAGAGGGCCCCTACAGTGCCAACCTGTGTGTGTTTGCTGGGTTGAGCCAGTAAACTGAAAGGTTGAAACCGAAAGGTCGCTGGTTCAAATCCCAGAGCAGGCAAGGTGTCCGTTTTGACGTCGAGGAAGGCAGTTAACACCTAACAACAACTGCTCCACAGTCGCCGATGTCGTGGCAACCCCCCCACCTCTCTGATTCAAAGGGGTTGGGTTAAATTCGGAAGACACATTTTGGTTGAATGCATTCTGTGGTGCTACTGACTAGGTATCTATCCCCTTTCCCCTCTCTTTCCCCCGAATAAAAGCAGTGCATGTGCAGGATTTATGAAGTATGGCTGCTCTAACTCTAACTTCACGCTCCAGCAGACTAGAATCCCCACATGTTCATGATGTGGTTGGACGGCCACAGGATATACCTTTTCCTCAGCTGACGTCTGTGGGAGAAATAGGACCAGTCGGAATGCCAGGAGCTGTACAGAAACTCTACACTGGGGGATCTAGCTGAAATACACCTACACCTACATGTACAGCAAAGCATTTTATGTTAAGGTCATGGAGGTGGTTATGGGGATCGAGTCTTGGTCTCATGCTTGGTGAATAGCACCTGGATGTTATGGGAACATCAATCTATCTGGAACTAAGTGGAGGTTTTGATATAAGCCTAATTTAACATGCTGATCACTGCCTGTTCCTGATGTTTTAAGCATTTGCAATCGAAAGGTTCCTCTGTCGCAGCCAATTCTGCCAATTGAGCGTGCTAAATAACAAACCTTTTCCAGACAAACCTTTTCCTTATTCCAGATAGGGACAACCTTGGTAGCATGGTTTAACCCCTCCCTATTCCCCATTATCTCTTTAGCTCTCTATATTCACAGGCACACTGCCTTTTTTGGACCGGACTTGGATACCAGACACCCAAAGCCACTCACTAAAAACAAGAGTTTCACCACAGGTGGAGACCACAGGAACAATCCCGGGCTTGTTTTTTTACTGTGTTGGGGTAGTAAGAGCATCAAACATTGATCCCAAAGGGAGGAGCTGAATCCCTTCTGAGATATGTCTTTTGCCCCTCTCAGTGACCATGACTTGAGATACTTACTGCAGGTGTTAGTACATCCTCTCGTCTTCTCTCATTTCTTCATGTTCTCTTCTCAAATCCCCCTCTCCCCATGTGCAACTCTGATGTCCTAAAGCTTTGCTTACATATGTCCCAAAGTCTTGATAGCATATGTACATACTGTAGCCACAATAAAATTGTATTCGGATTAGATTTGCTAAGAAGTGGAACCTCGCTTGCAAAGAAGGCATGATCACGCCCACACACTAGGTGCAAGATAAACACTTGAGGCATGGAATTCTCTAACACGTATGGATTTGTATCAGCAAATCTGCAACATCCAGGGAGAAGTTTGTTGGGTCAGATTTGACATTTGTTTTATGCAGATTTTGTAAGCCAAATAGGACAAAGGATATCTCTACTAGAGGGCTAGAAGTGGAGTCATGGAAACATGTAGAGTTATGCACCCTATTTTATGCGAGACAAGCACATGGACATATAAACATTGATAGTATCATAACACTGTAGTGTTGTACTCTCTGTGCCATTGTTCGCAATGAAGGATGCAGGATTGTGATCAAATACTGACTGTAGAGCATCCTTTCAGTTATACAACCATAATGGTGCCGGAGAGGATGGCTGCCAGTTTATTGGCTCTTATCCAACCATGCTATTTAATTCATTTCATCACATTTTTTTGTAAATTATTTTGTACATAATGTTGCTGCTACCGACTCTTATAACCGAAAAGAGCTTCTGGACATCAGAACAGCGATTACTCACCATGAATTGGACAAATCATTTTTCTTTAATGAGTCGGACGAGAGGGATTTACTCAAGACACCCAAACAGTCCCTCATCCCGCCATTCGCAGGAGAAAGAGGGAGAGATTTCGCGGGAAGGAGATCGGGGTGCCTTGTGAGGATCAGGTGACGAGTGGCTAATCTTCCTTTGCCATCTGTGCTATTGGCCAACATACAACCGCTGGAAAATATATTTGACAAACTCAAAGCATGTATATCCTACCAACGGGACATTGAAAACTGTAATATCTTATGTTTTATCGAGTATGAATAACATACAGCTGCGGGTTATACACTGCATCGGCTGGATGGAACAACAGCCTCTGGTAAGACAAAGGGTGACAGTCTATGTATATTTGTATACATTAGCTGGTGCATGATATCTAAGGAAGTCTCAAGGTTTTGCTCGCCTGAGGTAGAGTATCTCACGATAAGCTGTAGACCACACGATATACCTAGAGAGTTTTCATCTGTATTTTTCGTAGTTGTCTATATACCACCACAGACCGATGCTGGCACTATGACCACACTCAATGAGCTGTATACTGCCATAAGCAAACAGGAAAATGCTCATCCAGAGGCGGCGCTCCTAGTGGCCGGGGACTTTAATGCAGGGAAACTTAAATCCGTTTGACCAAATTTCTATCAGCATGTTAAATGTATAACCAAGGGGAAAAAAACTCTAGACCACCTTTACTCCACTCACAGAGACACGTACAAAGCTCTCCCTCACCCCCCATTTGGCAAATCTGACCATAATTCTGTCCTCCTGTTTCCTTCTTACAAGCTAAAATTAAACCAGGAAGCACCAGTGACTCGTTCAATAAAAACGTGGTGAGATGAAGCCGATGCTAAACTACAGGACTGTTTTGCTAGCACAGACTGGAACATGTTCTGGGATTCTTTTGATGGCATTGAGGACTACACCACATCAGTCACTGGCTTCATCAATAAGTGCATTGATGACGTCGCCCCCACAGTGACTGTACGAATATACCCCAACAGAAGGCATGGATTGAAAGGCAACGTCCGCACTGAGCTAAAGGCTAGAGCTGCCACTTTCAAGGAACTGGACTCTGACAGACTACGAAGGGAAGCACAGCTGAGAGCTGCCCAGTGACACAAGCCTACCAGACGAGCTAAATTACTTATATGCTCGCTTCGAGGCAAGTAACACTGAAACATTCATGAGAGCATCAGCTGTTCCGTAATCACGCTCTCTGCAGCCGATGTAAGACCTTTAAACAGGTCAACATTCACAAGGCCACAGGGTCAGACGGATTACCAGGATGTGTACTCCGAGCATGCGCTGACGAACTGCAAGTGTCTTCACTGACATTTTCAAACTCTCCCTGTCTGAGTCTGTAACACCAACATGTTTCAAGCAGACCACCATAGTCCCTGTGCCCAAGAACAATAAGGTAACCTGCCTTAATGACTACCGACCCGTAGCACTCATGTCTGTAGCCATGAACTGCTTTGAAAGGCTGGTCATGGCTCACATCAACACCATTATCCCAGAAACCCTACCACTCCAATTTGCATACCGCCCCAACATATCCACAGATGATGCAATCTCTATTGCACTTCACACTGCCCTTCCACACCTGGACAAAATGAACACCTATGTGAGAATGTTATTCATAGATTACAGCTCAGCGTTCAACACCATAGTGTGCTCAAAGCTCATCAGTAAGCTAAGGACCCTGGGACTAAACACCTCCCTCTGCAACTGGATCCTGGACTTCCTGACGGGCCGCCCCCAGGTGGTAAGGGTAGGTAACACCACATCTGCCACGTTGATCCTCAACACGGGGGCCCCTCAGGGGTGTGTGCTCAGTCCCCTCCTGTAATCCCTGTTCACTCATGACTGCACAGCCGGGCACGACTCCAACACCATCATTAAGTATGCAGATGACACAACAGTGGTAGGCCTGATCACCGATAATGACGAGACAATCTATAGGGAGGAGGTCAGAGACCTGACCATGTGGTGCAAGGACAACAACCTTTGCCTCAATATGATCAAGGCAAAGGAGATGATTGTCGACTATAGAAAAACAGCTCTTTAATTACTTGTTACTGTTCTCTCTTATTATTATCCACATTTAAAAAAAACTGCATTGTTGGTTAGGGGTGTAACTGATGTGAAATGGCTAGCGAGTAGGCGGTGGTGCACGCTAATAGTGTTTCAATCGGTGACGTCACCCTTGCTCTACAAGAGCTGTGGCTTTTGTGGCACGATGGGTAACGATGCTTCGAGGGCGGCTGTCGTTGATGTGTGCAGAGGGTTCCTGGTTCAAGCCCAGCTTGGGGCGTGTAGAGGGACGGAAGCTATACTGTTACATTGATGCTGTTGACCCGGATCACTGGTTGCTACGGAAAAGGAGGAGGTCAAAAGGGGGGTGAGTGTAACCGATGTGAAATGGCTAGCTAGTTAGCGGTGGTGCGCACTAATAGTGTTTCAATCAGTGTCGTCACTCGCTCTGAGATCTTGAAGTAGTTCTTGCTTTGCAAGGGATTTTGTGGCACGATGCTTCATGGGTGTCAGTTGTGCAGAGGGTCCCTGGAGCGAGGAGAGGGACGGAAGCTATACTTTTACAGGGGCTCGTAATTAAGCATTTCACTGTAAGGTCTGTTGTATTCAGCGTATGTGTGTCATGTTTTGTCATTAATTATCATGTCTTGTCCCTGTGCTTCCCCTTCTATTCGTTTCCCTCTGCTGGTCTTATTAGGTTCTTTCCCTCTTTCTATCCCTCTCTCTCCCCCTCCCTCTCTCACTCTCTCGCTCTCTCTTCTCTCTATCGTTCCGTTCCTGCTCCCAGCTGTTCCTATTCCCCTAATCATCATTTAGTCTTCCCACACCTGTTTCCGATCCTTTTCCCTGATTAGAGTCCCTATTTCTCTCCTTGTTTTCCGTACCTGCCCTGTCGGATCCTCATCTATAATTCACCGTGCTGTGTCTATGTTTTGCCCTGTCGTGTCGTGTTTCCCTCAGATGCTGCGTGGTGAGCAGGTGTCTGAGTCTGCTAGGTTCAAGTGCCTTCCCGAGGCAACCTGCAGTTCTCGATCAAGTCTCCAGTCTGTTCTCGTCTTTACGAGTAGTAGTATGCTTTTTGTTTTGTAAAGTTTCTTACTGGATTAAAAACTCTGTTTTCGCCAAGTCGCTTTTGGGTCCTCATTCACCTGCATAACAGAAGGATCCGACCAAGGAATGGACCCAGCGACTACAGAGGCTCGTAACACTGCCGTCGAGATCCAAGGAGCCATGCTCGGCAGACACGAGCAGGAATTGTCTGCTGCTCGCCATGCCGTGGAGAACCTGGCCGCTCAGGTTTCCGACCTCTCTGGACAGTTCCAGAGTCTTCGTCTCGTGCCACCTGTTACTTCCTGGCCTGCCGAGCCTCCAGAACCTAGGGTTAAGAACCCACCTTGCTACTCCGGGCAGCCCACTGAGTGCCGCTCCTTTCTCACCCAGTGTGAGATTGTGTTCTCTCTCCAACCCAACACATACTCTAGAGAGAGAGCTCGGGTTGCTTACGTCATTTCACTCCTTACTGGCCGGGCCCGAGAGTGGGGCACAGCTATCTGGGAGGCAAGGGCTGATTGTTCTAACAATTACCAGAACTTTAAAGAGGAGATGATTCGGGTTTTTGACCGTTCAGTTTTTGGTGGGGAGGCTTCTAGGGCCCTGGCTTCCCTATGCCAAGGTGATCGATCCATAACGGATTACTCTATAGAGTTTCGTACTCTTGCTGCCTCTAGTGACTGGAACGAGCCGGCGCTGCTCGCTCGTTTTCTGGAGGGACTCCACACAGTGGTCAAAGATGAGATTCTCTCTCGGGAGGTTCCTTCCAGTGTGGACTCTTTGATTGCTCTCGCCATCCGCATAGAACGACGGGTAGATCTTCGTCACCAGGCTCGTGGAAGAGAGTTCGCATCAACGGTGTTTCCCTGCTCCGCATCGCAACCATCTCCCTCCTCTGGCTCTGAGACTGAGCCCATGCAGCTGGGAGGGATTCGCATCTCGACTAAGGAGAGGGAACGGAGGATCACCAACCGCCTGTGCCTCTATTGCGGATTTGATGGACATTTTGTTAATTCATGTCCAGTAAGAGGCCAGAGCCCATCAGTAAGCGGAGGGCTACTGGTGAGCGCTACTACTCAGGTCTCTTCATCTAGATCCTGTACTACTATGTCGGTCCATCTACGCTGGACCGGTTCGGGTGCTACATGCAGTGCCTTGATTGACTCTGGGGCTGAGGGTTGTTTCATGGACGAAGCATGGGTTCGGAAACATAACATTCCTTTCAGACAGTTAGACAAGCCTACGCCCATGTTTGCCTTAGATGGTAGTCATCTTCCCAGTATCAGATTTGAGACACTACCTTTAACTCTCACAGTATCTGGTAACCACAGTGAGACTATTTCTTTTTTGATTTTTCGTTCACCTTTCACACCTGTTGTTTTGGGTCATCCCTGGCTAGTATGTCATAATCCTTCTATTAATTGGTCTTGTAATTCTATCCTATCCTGGAACGTATCTTGTCATGTGAAGTGCTTAATGTCTGCCATCCCTCCCATTTCTTCTGTCCCCACTTCTCAGGAGGAACCTGGCGATTTGACAGGAGTGCCGGAGGAATATCATGATCTGCGCACGGTCTTCAGTCGGTCCCGAGCCAACTCCCTTCCTCCTCACCGGTCGTATGATTGTAGTATTGATCTCCTTCCGGGGACCACTCCTCCTCGGGGTAGACTATACTCTCTGTCGGCTCCCGAACGTAAGGCTCTCGAGGATTATTTATCTGTGTCTCTTGGACGCCGGTACCATAGTGCCGTCTTCCTCTCCGGCCGGGGCGGGGTTCTTTTTGTTAAGAAGAAGGACGGTACTCTGCGCCCCTGCGTGGATTATCGAGGGCTGAATGACATAACGGTTAAGAATCGTTATCCGCTTCCCCTTATGTCATCAGCCTTCGAGATTCTGCAGGGAGCCAGGTGCTTTACTAAGTTGGACCTTCGTAACGCTTACCATCTCGTGCGCATCAGAGAGGGGGACGAGTGGAAAACGGCGTTTAACACTCCGTTAGGGCATTTTGAGTACCGGGTTCTGCCGTTTGGTCTCGCCAATGCGCCAGCTGTTTTCAGGCATTAGTTAATGATGTTCTGAGAGACATGCTGAACATCTTTGTTTTTGTCTATCTTGACGATATCCTGATTTTTTCACCGTCACTCGAGATTCATGTTCAGCACGTTCGACGTGTTCTACAGCGCCTTTTAGAGAATTGTCTCTACGTAAAGGCTGAGAAGTGCTCTTTTCATGTCTCCTCCGTTACTTTTCTCGGTTCCGTTATTTCCGCTGAAGGCATTCAGATGGATTCCGCTAAGGTCCAAGCTGTCAGTGATTGGCCCGTTCCAAGGTCACGTGTCGAGTTGCAGCGCTTTTTAGGTTTCGCTAATTTCTATCGGCGTTTCATTCGTAATTTCGGTCAAGTTGCTGCCCCTCTCACAGCTCTTACTTCTGTCAAGACGTGTTTTAAGTGGTCCGGTTCCGCCCAGGGAGCTTTTGATCTTCTAAAAGAACGTTTTACGTCCGTTCCTATCCTCGTTACTCCTGACGTCACTAGACAATTCATTGTCGAGGTTGACGCTTCAGAGGTAGGCGTGGGAGCCATTCTATCCCAGCGCTTCCAGTCTGACGATAAGGTTCATCCTTGCGCTTATTTTTCTCATCGCCTGTCGCCATCTGAGCGCAACTATGATGTGGGTAACCGTGAACTGCTCGCCATCCGCTTAGCCCTAGGCGAATGGCGACAGTGGTTGGAGGGCGACCGTTCCTTTTGTCGTTTGGACAGACCATAAGAACCTTGAGTACATCCGTTCTGCCAAACGACTTAATGCCCGTCAAGCTCGTTGGGCGTTGTTTTTCGCTCGTTTCGAGTTTGTGATTTCTTACCGTCCGGGTAGCAAGAACACCAAGCCTGATGCCTTATCCCGTCTGTTTAGTTCTTCTGTGGCTTCTACTGATCCCGAGGGGATTCTTCCTTATGGGCGTGTTGTCGGGTTGACAGTCTGGGGAATTGAAAGACAGGTTAAGCAAGCACTCACGCACACTGCGTCGCCGCGCGCTTGTCCTAGTAACCTCCTTTTCGTTCCTGTTTCCACTCGTCTGGCTGTTCTTCAGTGGGCTCACTCTGCCAAGTTAGCTGGTCATCCCGGTGTTCGAGGCACTCTTGCATCTATTCGCCAGCGCTTTTGGTGGCCGACTCAGGAGCGTGACACGCGCCGTTTCGTGGCTGCTTGTTCGGACTGCGCGCAGACTAAGTCGGGTAACTCTCCTCCTGCCGGTCGTCTCAGACCGCTCCCCATTCCTTCTCGACCATGGTCTCACATCGCCCTAGACTTCATTACCGGTCTGCCTTTGTCTGCGGGGAAGACTGTGATTCTTACGGTTGTCGATAGGTTCTCTAAGGCGGCACATTTCATTCCCCTCGCTAAACTTCCTTCCGCTAAGGAGACGGCACAAATCATTATCGAGAATGTGTTCAGAATTCATGGCCTCCCGTTAGACGCCGTTTCAGACAGAGGCCCGCAATTCACGTCACAGTTTTGGAGGGAGTTCTGTCGTTTGATTGGTGCGTCCGTCAGTCTCTCTTCCGGGTTTCATCCCCAGTCTAACGGTCAAGCAGAGAGGGCCAATCAGACGATTGGTCGCATACTACGCAGCCTTTCTTTCAGAAACCCTGCGTCTTGGGCAGAACAGCTCCCCTGGGCAGAATACGCTCACAACTCGCTTCCTTCGTCTTCTACCGGGTTATCTCCGTTTCAGAGTAGTCTGGGTTACCAGCCTCCTCTGTTCTCATCCCAGCTTGCCGAGTCCAGCGTTCCCTCCGCTCAAGCGTTTGTCCAACGTTGTGAGCGCACCTGGAGGAGGGTGAGGTCTGCACTTTGCCGCTACAGGGCACAGACTGTGAGAGCCGCCAATAAACGCAGGATTAAGAGTCCAAGGTATTGTTGCGGCCAGAGAGTGTGGCTTTCCACTCGCAACCTTCCTCTTACGACAGCTTCTCGTAAGTTGACTCCGCGGTTCATTGGTCCGTTCCGTGTCTCCCAGGTCGTCAATCCTGTCGCTGTGCGACTGCTTCTTCCGCGACATCTTCGTCGCGTCCATCCTGTCTTCCATGTCTCCTGTGTCAAGCCCTTTCTTCGCACCCCCGTTCGTCTTCCCTCCCCCTCCCGTCCTTGTCGAGAGCGCACCTATTTACAAGGTACATAAGATCATGGACATGCGTTCTCGGGGACGGGGTCACCAATACTTAGTGGATTGGGAGGGTTACGGTCCTGAGGAGAGGAGTTGGGTTCCGTCTCGGGACGTGCTGGACCGTTCACTCATTGATGATTTCCTCCGTTGCCGCCAGGATTCCTCCTCGAGTGCGCCAGGAGGCGCTCGGTGAGTGGGGGAGTACTGTCATGTTTTGTCATTAATTATCATGTCTTGTCCCTGTGCTTCCCCTTCTATTCGTTTCCCTCTGCTGGTCTTATTAGGTTCTTTCCCTCTTTCTATCCCTCTCTCTCCCCCTCCCTCTCTCACTCTCTCGCTCTCTCTTCTCTCTATCGTTCCGTTCCTGCTCCCAGCTGTTCCTATTCCCCTAATCATCATTTAGTCTTCCCACACCTGTTTCCGATCCTTTTCCCTGATTAGAGTCCCTATTTCTCTCCTTGTTTTCCGTACCTGCCCTGTCGGATCCTCATCTATAATTCACCGTGCTGTGTCTATGTTTTGCCCTGTCGTGTCGTGTTTCCCTCAGATGCTGCGTGGTGAGCAGGTGTCTGAGTCTGCTAGGTTCAAGTGCCTTCCCGAGGCAACCTGCAGTTCTCGATCAAGTCTCCAGTCTGTTCTCGTCTTTACGAGTAGTAGTATGCTTTTTGTTTTGTAAAGTTTCTTACTGGATTAAAAACTCTGTTTTCGCCAAGTCGCTTTTGGGTCCTCATTCACCTGCATAACAATGTGACTAATATAATTTGATTTGACAACATAGCATGGCAGCAACACATGACAACACAGCATAGTAGCAACACAACATGACAACAACATCGTAGTAACACAACATGGAAGCAGCACAACATAACAAAACATGGTACAAACATTATTGGGCACAGACAACAGCACAAAGGACAAGAAGGTAGAGACAACGATACATCACGCAAAGCAGCCACAACTGTCATTAAGAGTGTCCATGATTGAGTCTTTGAAAGAAGAAATTGAGTTAAAACTGTCCAGGTTGAGTGTTTATTGCAGCTCGTTCCAGTCGCTAGCTGCAGCGAACTGAAAAGACGAGCGACCCAGGGATTTGTGTGCTTTGGGGACCTTTAACAGAATGTGACTGGCAGAACGGGTGTTGTATGTGGAGGATGAGGGCTGCAGTAGATATCTCAGAAAGGGGGGAGTGAGGCCTAACAAGGTTTTATAAATAAGCATTAACCAGTGGGTCTTGCGACACTTATACAGAGATGACCAGTTTACAGAAGATTATAGGGTGCAGTGATGTGTCCTATAAGGAGCATTGGTGGAAAATCTCATGGCCGAATGGTAAAGAACATCTAGCCGCTCGAGAGCACCCTACCTGCCGATCTATAAATTAAGTCTCCGTAATCTAGCATGGGTAGGATGGCCATCTGAATCAGGGTTAGTTTGGCATCTGCGGTGAAAGAGGAGTGATTATGATAGAGGAAACCAAGTCTAGACTTAACTTTAGCCTGCTGCTTTGATATTTGCTGAGAGAAGGATAGTGTACCGTCTAGCCATACTCCCAAGTACTTGTATGAGGTGATTACTTCAAGCTCTAAACCTTCAGAGGTAGTAAACACACCTGTGGGGAGAGGGGCATTCTTCTCACACAACTTTAGCTTTGGATGTGTTCAGAACAATGTTAAGGGCAGAATAATATTTTTGGACACTAAGAAAGCTTTGTTGTAGAGCATTTCACACAAAATCCGGGGAGAGGCCACCTGAGTATAAAACTGTATCATCTGCATATAAATGGATGAGAGATCTTCCTATTTTTTAAATAATAATAATAATAATTTTACCTTTATTTATACAGGTTTTTCTCATTGAGATAACATCTCTTTTTCAAGAGAGACCTGGTCCAATAGCCCGTGCTATGTTGTTGACGTAAATTGAGAAGAGCGTGGGGCCTGGGATTGAGCCTTGGGGTTCTCCCTTGATGACAGGCAGTGGCTGAGACAGCAGATTTTCTGACTTTATACACTGCACTCTTTGAGCGAGGTAGCAATGGGAAGCAATGGGAACCTCCCCATAGAGAAGAGACAGGCAATGGGAACCTTCCAAGCAATGGGAACCTCCCCAGTGTCACGATCGTCGTAAGAACATTCGGACCAAAGCGCAGCGTGATATGGGCTCCACATATTTATTGACCTGAAACGCACAAAACAATAAAAAGCAAACGATACGTGAAGCTATGGAGTGCTCACAGGCAACTACACATAAACAAGATCCCACAAAACACAGTGGGGAAATGGCTGCCTAAATATGATACCCGATCAGAGACAACGATAAACAGCTGCCTCTGATTGGGAACCATACCAGGCCAACATAGAGATAAAACAACCTAGATTACCCACCCTAGTCACACCCCGACCTAACCAACATAGAGAATTGAAAGGCTCTCTATGGTCAGGGCGTGACACCCAGAGAGAAGAGACAGGTTACAAAGGTCTGAGATAGGCTTGGCAACTATAGCGGCAGAAACCATAAAGGAGAAAGGGTCTAAACCATTTGACCCAGATGGGTTTTTGGGGTCCAGTTTAAGGAGCTCCTTTAGCACCTTGGAGTCAGTGACCACCTGCAGGGAGAAACTTTGTAGCTGGGCAGGGGGAAAAGAGGGAGGTGTATCGGGGCTAGTCGCATTAGAAGGGGTGGGAGGTGAGGAAATGTTAGACAGGCAAGGAGGCATGGCTGAGTCAAATAGGAATCATGAAGTGGTAATTAAAGAGCTCAGCCATGTGCTTCTTGTCAGTAACAACCACATCATCAACTTTAAGGGACATGGGCAGCTGTGAGGAGGAGGGTTTATTCTCCAGGTCTTTAACCGTTTTCAAGAACTTCTTGAGGTTAGACCCACAGAGAAATGAGAAATGAGAGGTTAGACCCAAAGAGAACTGCTCCTTAAAGTAACTCTCTTTGGCCTTCCGGGTAGTCTGAGTGCACTTATTTCTCGTGAACGAGAGCCAGTCAGCCTGAGTATGTGTGTGCTGAGCCTTTCGTCAAATGCGAATCTTGAGGTGGAGTAACTCTGCAAGATCACGGTCGAACCAGGGACAGAACCTGTTTTTAATGATAATTTTCTTTATGGGGGTGTGTTGGTTAACAATATCACTGAAAACCTCCTCTTCGACAGAAAGGAATGAAGCTGATTCTATACCAAATTACAGAGACCAGGTCATGAAGGTAGGCTTGCTCATTAAACTTTATTAGCAAGCGTCTATGACTAATCAGGACAGGTCGTTTCACTGAGCAGCCATTACGAACACAGGCTGTAAAACAGTGATCACTAAGGTCATTACAGAAAACACCAGACTGATACCTATCAGGGTGTTTTGAGTCATACCTTGTGGGATTGGTAATAATCTGAGAAAGATTTAGGGAGTCCCATTGCTTTAGGACTTGGTCAGGTGGTTTAAGCATGTCCCAGTTTAGGGTCACCTAGCAGGACAAATTCAGACTTTGTGTAAGGGGTCAGGAGAGAGCTTAGGGCAGGTAGGGTACAGGTCGGTGCTGATGGAGGACGATAACACCTGTAACGGCGTTCGTCTGTTGAATGAAGAGAGTCAGACCGAAATGCAGCGTGTAGGTTACTCATGACTTTAATGAAAGTATCGCGGTACATGAAATAACTGAACTAAATACAAAAACAACAGAACGGAACGTGAAACTAATTACAGCCTATCTGGTGACTACAACACAGAGACAGGAACAAACACCCACAAAATACAAAGCGAACTCAGGCTACCTAAATACGGTTCCCAATCAGAGACAACGATAAGCACCTGACTCTAATTGAGAATCGCCTCAGGCAGCCAAGCCTAACTAGACACACCCCTAATCATACACAATCCCAATTAATACAAACCCCAATACGAAACACAACATATAAACCCATGTCACACCCTGGCCTACCCAAACATATACCAAAAACACAAAATACAATGACCAAGGCGTGACAGAACCCCCCCCCCCCTAAGGTGCGGACTCCCGGACGCACCTCAAGAGCATAGGGAGGGTCCGGGTGGTCGACTGTCCATGGTGGCGGTTCTGGCTCGGGACGTGGACCCCACTCCATAAATGTCCTATTTCCTCCCCTTCGCGTCCTGGGATAATCCACCTTCTCCGCCGACCATGGCCTAATAGTCCTCACCCAGATCCCCACATAACTGAGGAGCAGCTCGTGACAGAGGGGCAGCTCGGGACAGAGGGGCAGCTCGGGACAGAGGGGCATCTCAGGACAGAGGGGCATCTCAGGACAGAGGGGCATCTTAGGACAGAGGGGCATCTCGGGACAGAGGCAGCCCAGGACTGAGGGGAAGCCCGGGACTGAGGGGAAGCCCAGGACTGAGAGGAAGCCTGGTACTGAGAGGAAGCCCAGTACTGAGATGAAGCTCAGGCAGGTAGTAGGCTCCGGTAAATCCTGGTTGTCGGGCAGATCTAGAAGAGTCAGGTTGTCTGGCCGATCTAGAAGATCATGGCAGACTGGCACTTGTGGCGGATCCTGGCAGACTGGCGACGCTGGGCAGACTGGCGGCGCTGGGCAGACTGGCGACGCTGGGCAGACTGGCGGCACTGGGCAGACTGGCGGTGCTGGCGGCGCTGGGCAGACGGGAGACTCCGGCAGCGCAGGAGAGGAGAAAGGCTCTGGCTGCGCTAAACAGGCGGGAGACTCCGGCAGCGCAGGAGAGGAGAAAAGCGCTGGCTGCGCTGAACAGGTGAGGCGCACTGGAGGCCTGGTGCGTGGTGCTGGAACTGGTGGTACTGGATCGAGGACACGCACAGGAAGCCTGGTGCGGGGAGCTGCTACCGGAGGACTGGTGTGTAGAGGTGGCTTTGGATAGACCGGACCGTGCAGGTGCACTGGAGCTCTTGAGCACCGAGCCTGCCCAAGCTTACCTGGCTCGATGCCCACTCTAGCCCGGCCAATAGGAAGGGCTGGTATGTGCCGCACCTGGCTCTGCACCCGCACTGGAAACACTGTGCGCTCCATAACATAACACGGTGCCTGCCCGGTCTCTCTAGCCCAATGGTGAGCACAGGGAGTTTGCACAGGTCTCCTACCTGGCATAACTATTCTCCCTTCTAGCCCCCTCCCAATAATTTTTTTGGGCTGCTTTTCCGGCTTCCAACCGCGTTGCCGTGCTGCCTCCTCATACCTGCGCCTCTCCGCTTTAGTCGCTTCTATTTCTTCCTTGGGACAGCGATATTCTCCTGGCTGAGCCCAAGGTCCTTTACCGTCTAATTCCTCCTCCCATGTCCAATTCTCCAAGTGGTGCAGCCTCTCCCACTGCAACTGCTCTTCACGATTAACAGGGAGAGTAGGCTCAGGTCTGACTCCTGACTCAGCCACTCTCTCTCTGCGCTTTCCCCCAATAAATATTTGGGGGTTACTTTCGTTTTGCGCTCTGCGTCGCCGTGTTTTCCTTTTAGACTCCATTCGTCTATAGCCCTCTTCGCATTGTTGCAGGGAATCCCAGGCGGGCTCCTGCACTCGCTCTGGGTCGGCCGCCCACCTGTCGATTTCTTCCCACGTCGTATACTCCATGCTTCTGCTGTCCATAACGTCCTCCTTTAGCTCCTGCCAGTTTACACACTGCTCGGTCTGTGAGTGGTGGGTGTTTCTGTAACGGCATTCGTCTGTTGAATGAAGAGAGTCAGACCGAAATGCAGCGTGTAGGTTACTCATGACTTTAATGAAAGTATCGCGGTACATGAAATAACTGAACTAAATACAAAAACAACAGAACGGAACGTGAAACTAATTACAGCTTATCTGGTGACTACAACACAGAGACAGGAACAAACAGCCACAAAATACAAAGAGACCTTAGGCTACCTAAATACGGTTCCCAATCAGAGACAACGATAAGCACCTGACTCTAATTGAGAATCGCCTCAGGCAGCCAAGCCTAACTAGACACACCCCTAATCATACACAATCCCAATTAATACAAACCCCAATACGAAACACAACATATAAACCCATGTCACACCCTGGCCTACCCAAACATATACCAAAAACACAAAATACAATGACCAAGGCGTGACAACACCCAGCAACAGTCAACAAAGAGCTATTTGAATACCAGCAAATCAAATTGTTTGGGGGCAGACTTGATGGAGACAACTGAGCACTGAAGGTGATCTTTGGTAAAGATTGCCACTCCCCCACCTTTGGAAGGTTATAACCAGAAAGGTTAACATCAGTATTCAAAACACTCTTTCTTAATTAACCACGTCTCAGTAATGACTAACACATCTGGATTGGAGCTGTGAACCCACACTTTCAATTGATCCATTTTAGGTAATACGCTTCCAGTGTTAAAGTGCAGAAAACCCAGGCTTTTACGAGAGCAGAAATCCGTGAAACAGATATCAGAGAATTGGGGCAAGCAACAGTAGATGGGCCAGGGTGTAAATGCACATTTCCAGATATCATGAACAGTAATACATTCGGCCTCCCGGGTGGCGCAGTGGTTAAGGGCGCTGTACTGCAGCGCAAGCTGTGCCATCAGAGTCCCTGGGTTCGCGCCCAGGCTCTGTCGTAACCGGCCGCGACCGGGAGGTCCTAGCGTCATCCGGGTTAGGGAGGGCTTGCGACTCCTGTGGCGGCCGGGCGCAGTAAGCGCTAACCAAGGTTGCCAGGTGCACGGTGTACCCTCCGACACATTGGTGCGGCTGGCTTCCGGGATGGATGCGCGCTGTGTTAAGAAGCAGTACTTTCAACCTTCGTCTCTCCCGAGCCCGTACGGGAGTTGTAGCGATGAGACAAGATAGTAGCTACTACAACAATTGGATAGCATGAAATTGGGGAGAAAAAGGGGGTAAAATTAAAAATAAAACAAAAACAGTAATACAATCAATGCACGGTAGGGAGGACAGGGAGAGCTCTGCACTGTTGATTTGTGACATCTGAATGTGCATTAGATGGCAACAAGATCATATTATACAGAAATTTCACCAGGTAACATGAATACAAAGCCAGCGAGAGGTGGTTAGAATAGGATGGGAGGCTGTGTAACCAATAGAGAGTCAGAGTCCCGAGTGTGAAAACAAACATAGTCTGTCCCACGGTTGGGTAAAGAAAGTTCATAGTCAACAAAGCATGCAGGAGTCATGAGGCAAAATGCACCAAAAAAAATATATATAACAACTTGGAGCTAGCCATTGTAAGTTCAGAGTCCCTCACCCCAACAGTACCTGTGTGCTGGACTCGAGCGAAAGCTTGGGAGAGAGGGGTAAGTGTGGTGGTGATACCTGTACCAGACAGAGGGAGACAACCAGGGCAGACAGAACAGAGAGGGGTGAACAGAGAGGGTAGACGGTGAACAGAGAGGGGTGGTGGGTATACCTGTACCAGACAGGGGGAGACAACCAGGGCAGACGGTGAACAGAGAGGGTAAGTGTGGTGGGTATACCTGTACCAGACAGAGGGAGACAACCAGGGCAGGGCAGACGGGTGAACAGAGAGGGGTAAGTGTGGTGGGTATACCTGTACCAGACAGAGGGAGACAACCAGGGCAGACAGACAGAGACGGGGAGAGGGGTAAGTGTGGTGGGTATACCTGTACCAGACAGAGGGAGACAACCAGGGCAGACGGTGAACAGAGAGGGTAAGTGTGGTGGGTATACCTGTACTGACAGAGGGAGACAACCAGGGCAGACAACAGAGGGGTAGACAAGACAGAGGGAGACAACCAGGGCAGACGGTGAACAGAGAGGGTAAGTGTGGTGGGTATACCTGTACCAGACAGAGGGGACAACCAGGGCAGACAACCAGGGCAGACGGTGAACAGAGAGGGTAAGTGTGGTGGGTATACCTGTACCAGACAGAGACAACCAGGGCAGACGGTGAACAGAGAGGGTAAGTGTGGTGGGTAGGGACAGACAACCAGGGCAGACGGTGAACAGAGAGGGTAAGTGTGGTGGGTATACCTGTACCAGACAGGGGAGACAACCAGGGCAGACGGTGAACAGAGAGGGTAAGTGTGGTGGGTATACCTGTACCAGACAGGGGAGACAACCAGGGCAGACGGTGAACAGAGAGGGTAAGCGTGGTGGGTATACCTGTACCAGACAGAGGAGACAACCAGGGCAGACAACAGAGAGGGTAAGTGTGGTGGGTATACCTGTACCAGACAGAGGGAGACAACCAGGGCAGACGGTGAACAGAGAGGGGTAAGTGTGGTGGGTATACCTGTACCAGACAGAGGGAGACAACCAGGGCAGACGGTGAACAGAGAGGGGTAAGTGTGGTGGGTATACCTGTACCAGACAGGGGGAGACAACCAGGGCAGACGGTGAACAGAGAGGGGTAAGCGGTGAACAGACAGGGGAGACAACCAGGGCAGACGGTGAACAGAGAGGGGTAAGGTGGGGGTATACCTGTACCAGACAGAGGGAGACAACCAGGGCAGACGGTGAACAGAGAGGGGTAAGAGTGGTGGGTATACCTGTACCAGACAGGGGGAGACAACCAGGGCAGACGGTGAAAAGAGAGGGTAAGTGTGGTGGGTATACCTGTACCAGACAGAGGGAGACAACCAGGGCAGACGGTGAACAGAGAGGGTAAGTGTGGTGGGTATACCTGTACCAGACAGGGGGAGACAACCAGGGCAGACGGTGAACAGAGAGGGTAAGCGTGGTGGGTATACCTGTACCAGACAGGGGGAGACAACCAGGGCAGACGGTGAACAGAGAGGGTAAGCGTGGTGGGTATACCTGTACCAGACAGAGGGAGACAACCAGGGCAGACGGTGAACAGAGAGGGGTAAGTGTGGTGGGTATACCTGTACCAGACAGAGGGAGACAACCAGGGCAGACGGTGAACAGAGAGGGGTAAGTGTGGTGGGTATACCTGTACCAGACAGGGGAGACAACCAGGGCAGACGGTGAACAGACAGGGGGAGGGTAAGAGAGGGTGTGTGGTGGGTATACCTGTACCAGACAGAGGGGAGACAACCAGGGCAGACGGTGAACAGAGAGGGGTAAGAGTGGTGGGTATACCTGTACCAGACAGGGGGAGACAACCAGGGCAGACGGTGAACAGAGAGGGTAAGTGTGGTGGGTATACCTGTACCAGACAGGGGGAGACAACCAGGGCAGACGGTGAACAGAGAGGGTAAGCGTGGTGGGTATACCTGTACCAGACAAGGGGAGACAACCAGGGCAGACGGTGAACAGAGAGGGGTAAGGTGGTGGGTAGTGTGGTGGGGGCAGACGGTGATACCTGTACCAGACAGGGGAGACAACCAGGGCAGACGGTGAACAGAGAGGGTAAGTGTGGTGGGTATACCTGTACCAGACAGGGGAGACAACCAGGGCAGACGGTGAACAGAGAGGGGTAAGTGTGGTGGGTATACCTGTACCAGACAGACAACCAGGGCAGAGGTGAACAGACCAGGGCAGACGGTGAACAGAGAGGGTAAGTGTGGTGGGTATACCTGTACCAGACAGGGGAGACAACCAGGGCAGACGGTGAACAGAGAGGGGTAGGGTGGGTATACAGACAGGGGAGACAACCAGGGCAGACGGTGAACAGAGAGGGGTAAGTGTGGTGGGTATACCTGTACCAGACAGGGGAAGACAACCAGGGCAGACGGTGAACAGAGAGGGGTAAGTGTGGTGGGTATACCTGTACCAGACAGGGGAAGACAACCAGGGCAGACGGTGAACAGAGAGGGTAAGTGTGGTGGGTATACCTGTACCAGACAGGGGAAGACAACCAGGGCAGACGGTGAACAGAGAGGGTAAGGGTAGTGGGTATACCTGTACCAGACAGGGGAGACAACCAGGGCAGACGGTGAACAGAGAGGGTAAGCGTGGTGGGTATACCTGTACCAGACAGAGGGAGACAACCAGGGCAGACGGTGAACAGAGAGGGGTAAGTGTGGTGGGTATACCTGTACCAGACAGGGGGAGACAACCAGGGCAGACGGTGAACAGAGAGGGTGAACAGACAGGGGAGACAACCAGGGCAGACGGTGAACAGTGTGGTGGGTATACCTGTACCAGACAGGGGAGACAACCAGGGCAGACAACCAGGGCAGACGGGTGAACAGGGGAGACAACCAGGGCAGACGGTGAACAGAGGGGTGGGGTGGGTATACCTGTACCAGACAGAGGGAGACAACCAGGGCAGACGGTGAACAGAGAGGGGTAAGTGTGGTGGGTATACCTGTACCAGACAGAGGGAGACAACCAGGGCAGACGGTGAACAGAGAGGGTAAGTGTGGTGGGTATACCTGTACCAGACAGGGGGAGACAACCAGGGCAGACGGTGAACAGAGAGGGTAAGTGTGGTGGGTATACCTGTACCAGACAAGGGGAGACAACCAGGGCAGACGGTGAACAGAGAGGGGTAAGGGTGGTGGGTATACCTGTACCAGACAGGGGAGACAACCAGGGCAGACGGTGAACAGAGAGGGTATACCTGTACCAGACAGTGAACAGAGAGGGTAAGGGTGGTGGGTATACCTGTACCAGACAAGGGGAGACAACCAGGGCAGACGGTGAACAGAGAGGGTAAGTGTGGTGGGTATACCTGTACCAGACAGGGGGAGACAACCAGGGCAGACGGTGAACAGAGAGGGTAAGTGTGGTGGGTATACCTGTACCAGACAGGGGGAGACAACCAGGGCAGACGGTGAACAGAGAGGGTAAGTGTGGTGGGTATACCTGTACCAGACAGAGGGAGACAACCAGGGCAGACGGTGAACAGAGGGGGGCAGACGGTGAACAGAGAGGGGTAAGAGTGGTGGGTATACCTGTACCAGACAGAGGGAGACAACCAGGGCAGACGGTGAACAGAGAGGGGTAAGTGTGGTGGGTATACCTGTACCAGACAGAGGGAGACAACCAGGGCAGACGGTGAACAGAGAGGGGTAAGTGTGGTGGGTATACCTGTACCAGACAGGGAGAGACAACCAGGGCAGACGGAGGAGACAATGAACAGAGAGGGGTGAACAGAGAGGGTAAGCGTGGTGGGTATACCTGTACCAGACAAGGGGAGACAACCAGGGCAGACGGTGGTGGGTAACCTGTACCAGACAAGGGGAGACAACCAGGGCAGACGGTGAACAGAGAGGGTAAGTGGTGGGTATACCTGTACCAGACAGGGGGAGACAACCAGGGCAGACGGTGAACAGAGAGGGTAAGTGTGGTGGGTATACCTGTACCAGACAAGGGGAGACAACCAGGGCAGACGGTGAACAGAGAGGGGTAAGTGTGGTGGGTATACCTGTACCAGACAAGGGGAGACAACCAGGGCAGACGGTGAACAGAGAGGGTAAGTGTGGTGGGTATACCTGTACCAGACAGAGGGACAACCAGGGCAGACAACCAGGGCAGACGGTGAACAGAGAGGGTAAGTGTGGTGGGTATACCTGTACCAGACAAGGGAGACAACCAGGGCAGACGGTGAACAGAGAGGGGTAAGTGTGGTGGGTATACCTGTACCAGACAGGGGAGACAACCAGGGCAGACGGTGAACAGACAGGGGTGAACAGAGAAAGTGTGGTGGGTATACCTGTACCAGACAGGGGAGACAACCAGGGCAGACGGTGAACAGAGAGGGTAAGTGTGGTGGGTATACCTGTACCAGACAGGGGAGACAACCAGGGCAGACGGTGAACAGAGAGGGTAAGCGTGGTGGGTATACCTGTACCAGACAGGGGGAGACAACCAGGGAACAGACGGTGAACAGAGAGGGGGAGACAACCAGGGCAGACGGTAAGAGTGGTGGGGGTATACCTGTACCAGACAGGGGGAGACAACCAGGGCAGACAGGTGAACAGAGACAACCAGGGCAGACGGTAAGTGTGGTGGGTATACCTGTACCAGACAGGGGGAGACAACCAGGGCAGACGGTGAACAGAGAGGGTAAGTGTGGTGGGTATACCTGTACCAGACAGGGGAGACAACCAGGGCAGACGGTGAACAGAGAGGGTAAGTGTGGTGGGTATACCTGTACCAGACAGAGGGAGACAACCAGGGCAGGGGTGAACAGAGAGGTGAACAGACAGGGGAGGGTAACAGTGTGGTGGGTATACCTGTACCAGACAGGGGAGACAACAACCAGGGCAGACGGTGAACAGAGAGGGTAAGTGTGGTGGGTATACCTGTACCAGACAGCAGAACAGAGTGAACAGGGCAGGGTGAACAGAGTGGTGGGTATACCTGTACCAGACAGGGGAGACAACCAGGGCAGACGGTGAACAGAGAGGGTAAGTGTGGTGGGTATACCTGTACCAGACAGGGGGACAACCAGGGCACAACCAGGGCAGAGACGGTGAACAGAGAGGGTAAGTGTGGTGGGTATACCTGTACCAGACAGAGGGAGACAACCAGGGCAGACGGTGAACAGAGAGGGGTAAGTGTGGTGGGTATACCTGTACCAGACAGAGGGAGACAACCAGGGCAGACGGTGAACAGAGAGGGTAAGTGTGGTGGGTATACCTGTACCAGACAGGGGAGACAACCAGGGCAGACGGTGAACAGAGAGGGTAAGTGTGGTGGGTATACCTGTACCAGACAGGGGGAGACAACCAGGGCAGACGGTGAACAGAGAGGGTAAGTGTGGTGGGTATACCTGTACCAGACAGGGGAGACAACCAGGGCAGACGGTGAACAGAGAGGGTAAGTGTGGTGGGTATACCTGTACCAGACAGAGGGAGACAACCAGGGCAGACGGTGAACAGAGAGGGGTAAGTGTGGTGGGTATACCTGTACCAGACAGAGGGAGACAACCAGGGCAGACGGTGAACAGAGGGCAGGGGAGGGTAAGAGTGGTGGGTATACCTGTACCAGACAGGGGGAGACAACCAGGGCAGACGGTGAACAGAGGGGTAAGTGTGGTGGGTATACCTGTACCAGACAGGGGGAGACAACCAGGGCAGACGGTGAACAGAGAGGGTAAGTGTGGTGGGTATACCTGTACCAGACAGAGGGAGACAACCAGGGCAGACGGTGAACAGAGAGGGTAAGTGTGGTGGGTATACCTGTACCAGACAGGGGGAGACAACCAGGGCAGACGGTGAACAGAGAGGGTAAGTGTGGTGGGTATACCTGTACCAGACAGGGGGAGACAACCAGGGCAGACGGTGAACAGAGGGGGTGTGGGTAACCTGTGACAGGGAGAGACAACCAGGGCAGACGGTGAACAGAGAGGGTAAGCGTGGTGGGTATACCTGTACCAGACAGGGGGAGACAACCAGGGCAGACGGTGAACAGAGAGGGTAAGTGTGGTGGGTATACCTGTACCAGACAGAGGGAGACAACCAGGGCAGACGGTGAACAGAGAGGGGTAAGTGTGGTGGGTATACCTGTACCAGACAGGGGAGACAACCAGGGCAGACGGTGAACAGAGAGGGTAAGTGTGGTGGGTATACCTGTACCAGACAAGGGGAGACAACCAGGGCAGACGGTGAACAGAGAGGGGTAAGTGTGGTGGGTATACCTGTACCAGACAGGGGGAGACAACCAGGGCAGACGGTGAACAGAGAGGGTAAGTGTGGTGGGTATACCTGTACCAGACAGAGGGAGACAACCAGGGCAGACGGTGAACAGAGAGGGGTAAGTGTGGTGGGTATACCTGTACCAGACAGAGGGGGCAGACAACCTGTAGGGCAGACAGTGAACAGAGAGGGGTAAGTGTGGTGGGTATACCTGTACCAGACAGGGGGAGACAACCAGGGCAGACGGTGAACAGAGAGGGGTAAGTGTGGTGGGTATACCTGTACCAGACAGGGGGAGACAACCAGGGCAGACGGTGAACAGATCACCAGGTGGAATCCAAGCAGCAGTGCAGCAGTCAGCGGGAGTAGGTGTCACACCTACCTGGGAGAAGATTTTTTCTGGAGGCAGATTTCTTGTAAAAAATGCCAGTAGATGGTCTCTGAACAGCAGGAGGGGGCTTCAAGGCCTCTGGATTTGGGTGCCATTTGCTGGTCTCAAAAGCTTCAACACCATTTAAGTTGATCTAACTCTAAATCTATCTGTAAAAAACATGTTGAAAAATGTGAGAACTCACATGCAGCTGTGTCTCTCTGTCTCCTTCAGTTTGCATATACAGGGGTACCAGTTCAGAGCCAATGTGCGGGGGCACCGGTTTGTCAAGGTAATTGAGGTAATATGTACATGTAAGTAGAGTTATTAAAGTGACTATGCATAGATAATAACAGAGAGTAGCAGCAGCATAAAGGTTACGGGGGGGGGGGCTGCAAATAGTCTGGGTAGCCATTTGATTACATGTTCAGGAGTCCTATAGCTTGGGGGTAGAAGCTGTTTAGAAGCCTCTTGGATCTAGACTTGGCGCTCCGGTACCTCTTGCCATGCGGTTGCAGAGGGGACAGTCTATAACTAGGGTGGCTGGAGTCTTTGACAATTTTTAGGGCCTTCGTCTGACACCGCCTGGTATAGATGTCCTGGATGGCAGGAAGCTTGGCCCCAGTGATATACTGGGCTGTTCGCACTACCCTCTGTAGTGCCTTGCGGTTGGAGGCCGAGCAGTTGCCATATCAGACAGTGATGCAACCAGACTGGATCCTCTCGATGGTGCAGCTGTAGAACCTTTTGAGGATATGAGGACACATGAGGTGGAGTAGGTTTTGTTGTGCCTGTAGTCCACAATCAGCTCATTTGTCTTGATCACGTTGACTGCTGCTCTTTAATGATTTGTTACTTTTATTTGTTACTTTTTAAAGTATTTTTCTTAAAACTGCATTGTTGTTTAAGGGCTTGTCAGTAAGCATTCCACTGCTAGGTCTACACCTGTGGTATTCTGCGCATGTGACAAATATGATTTGATTTGATAAACCCATTGATATTACAAAAGCTATTCATTCAATAGCTGTATATTTCACTTTATCATATTCTGTTGTCCAGGGTCAAAAGTATTCAGACCCCTTGTTATGCAGGTGAATGAGGACCCAAAAGCGACTTGGCGAAAACAGAGTTTTTAATCCAGTAAGATACTTAACAAAACAAAAGGCATAATACTACTCGTAAAGACGAGAACAGACTGGAGACTTGATCAAGAACTGCAGGTTGCCTCGGGAAGGCACTTGAACCTAGCAGACTCAGACACCTGCTCACCACGCAGCATCTGAGGGAAACACGACACGACAGGGCAAAACATAGACACAGCACGGTGAATATAGACAAGGATCCGACAGGGCAGGTACGGAAAACAAGGAGAGAAATAGGGACTCTAATCAGGGAAAAGGATCGGGAACAGGTGTGGGAAGACTAAATGATTGATTAGGGGAATAGGAACAGCTGGGAGCAGGAACGGAACGATAGAGAGAAGAGAGAGCGAGAGAGTGAGAGAGGGAGGGGGAGAGAGAGGGATAGAAAGAGGGAAAGAACCTAATAAGACCAGCAGAGGGAAACGAATAGAAGGGGAAGCACAGGGACAAGACATGATAATTAATGACAAAACATGACAGTACCCCCACTCACCGAGCGCCTCCTGGCGCACTCGAGGAGGAACCCTGGCGGCAACGGAGGAAATCATCAATAAGCGAACGGTCCAGCACGTCCCGAGACGGAACCCAACTCCTCTCCTCAGGACCGTAACCCTCCCAATCCACTAAGTATTGGTGACCCCGTCCCCGAGAACGCATGTCCATGATCTTACGTACCTTGTAAATAGGTGCGCTCTCGACAAGGACGGGAGGGGGAGGGAAGACGAACGGGGTGCGAAGAAAGGGCTTGACACAGGAGACATGGAAGACAGGATGGACGCGACGAAGATGTCGCGGAAGAAGCAGTCGCACAGCGACAGGATTGACGACCTGGGAGACACGGAACGGACCAATGAACCGCGGAGTCAACTTACGAGAAGCTGTCGTAAGAGGAAGGTTGCGAGTGGAAAGCCACACTCTCTGGCCGCAACAATACCTTGGACTCTTAATCCTGCGTTTATTGGCGGCTCTCACAGTCTGTGCCCTGTAACGGCAAAGTGCAGACCTCACCCTCCTCCAGGTGCGCTCACAACGTTGGACAAACGCTTGAGCGGAGGGAACGCTGGACTCGGCAAGCTGGGATGAGAACAGAGGAGGCTGGTAACCCAGACTACTCTGAAACGGAGATAACCCGGTAGCAGACGAAGGAAGCGAGTTGTGAGCGTATTCTGCCCAGGGGAGCTGTTCTGCCCAAGACGCAGGGTTTCTGAAAGAAAGGCTGCGTAGTATGCGACCAATCGTCTGATTGGCCCTCTCTGCTTGACCGTTAGACTGGGGATGAAACCCGGAAGAGAGACTGACGGACGCACCAATCAAACGACAGAACTCCCTCCAAAACTGTGACGTGAATTGCGGACCTCTGTCTGAAACGGCGTCTAACGGGAGGCCATGAATTCTGAACACATTCTCGATGATGATTTGTGCCGTCTCCTTAGCGGAAGGAAGTTTAGCGAGGGGAATGAAATGTGCCGCCTTAGAGAACCTATCGACAACCGTAAGAATCACAGTCTTCCCCGCAGACAAAGGCAGACCGGTAATGAAGTCTAGGGCGATGTGAGACCATGGTCGAGAAGGAATGGGAGCGGTCTGAGACGACCGGCAGGAGGAGAGTTACCCGACTTAGTCTGCGCGCAGTCCGAACAAGCAGCCACGAAACGGCGCGTGTCACGCTCCTGAGTCGGCCACCAAAAGCGCTGGCGAATAGACGCAAGAGTGCCTCGAACACCGGGATGACCAGCTAACTTGGCAGAGTGAGCCCACTGAAGAACAGCCAGACGAGTGGAAACAGGAACGAAAAGGAGGTTACTAGGACAAGCGCGCGGCGACGCAGTGTGCGTGAGTGCTTGCTTAACCTGTCTTTCAATTCCCCAGACTGTTAACCCGACAACACGCCCATAAGGAAGAATCCCCTCGGGATCAGTAGAAGCCACAGAAGAACTAAACAGACGGGATAAGGCATCAGGCTTGGTGTTTTTGCTACCCGGACGGTAAGAAATCACAAACTCGAAACGAGCAAAAAACAACGCCCAACGAGCTTGACGGGCATTAAGTCGTTTGGCAGAACGGATGTACTCAAGGTTCTTATGGTCTGTCCAAACGACAAAAGGAACGGTCGCCCCCTCCAACCACTGTCGCCATTCGCCTAGGGCTAAACGGATGGCGAGCAGTTCACGGTTACCCACATCATAGTTGCGCTCAGATGGCGACAGGCGATGAGAAAAATAAGCGCAAGGATGAACCTTATCGTCAGACTGGAAGCGCTGGGAAAGAATGGCTCCCACGCCTACCTCTGAAGCGTCAACCTCGACAATGAATTGTCTAGTGACGTCAGGAGTAACGAGGATAGGAGCGGACGTAAAACGTTCTTTTAGAAGATCAAAAGCTCCCTGGGCGGAACTGGACCACTTAAAACACGTCTTGACAGAAGTAAGAGCTGTGAGAGGGGCAGCAACTTGACCGAAATTACGAATGAAACTCCGATAGAAATTAGCGAAACCTAAAAAGCGCTGCAACTCGACACGTGACCTTGGAACGGGCCAATCACTGACAGCTTGGACCTTAGCGGAATCCATCTGAATGCCTTCAGCGGAAATAACGGAACCGAGAAAAGTAACGGAGGAGACATGAAAAGAGCACTTCTCAGCCTTTACGTAGAGACAATTCTCTAAAAGGCGCTGTAGAACACGTCGAACGTGCTGAACATGAATCTCGAGTGACGGTGAAAAAATCAGGATATCGTCAAGATAGACAAAAACAAAGATGTTCAGCATGTCTCTCAGAACA
The DNA here is from genome assembly GCF_021184085.1 of Oncorhynchus gorbuscha. Classification (NCBI taxonomy): domain Eukaryota; kingdom Metazoa; phylum Chordata; class Actinopteri; order Salmoniformes; family Salmonidae; genus Oncorhynchus; species Oncorhynchus gorbuscha. Next base: position 39,941,509 of record NC_060187.1, read on the forward strand.
TCATTAACTAATGCCTGAAAAACAGCTGGCGCATTGGCGAGACCAAACGGCAGAACCCGGTACTCAAAATGCCCTAACGGAGTGTTAAACGCCGTTTCCACTCGTCCCCCTCTCTGATGCGCACGAGATGGTAAGCGTTACGAAGGTCCAACTTAGTAAAGCACCTGGCTCCCTGCAGAATCTCGAAGGCTGATGACATAAGGGGAAGCGGATAACGATTCTTAACCGTTATGTCATTCAGCCCTCGATAATCCACGCAGGGGCGCAGAGTACCGTCCTTCTTCTTAACAAAAAGAACCCCGCCCCGGCCGGAGAGGAAGAAGGCACTATGGTACCGGCGTCAAGAGACACAGATAAATAATCCTCGAGAGCCTTACGTTCGGGAGCCGACAGAGAGTATAGTCTACCCCGAGGAGGAGTGGTCCCCGGAAGGAGATCAATACTACAATCATACGACCGGTGAGGAGGAAGGGAGTTGGCTCGGGACCGACTGAAGACCGTGCGCAGATCATGATATTCCTCCGGCACTCCTGTCAAATCGCCAGGTTCCTCCTGAGAAGTGGGGACAGAAGAAATGGGAGGGATGGCAGACATTAAACACTTCACATGACAAGATACGTTCCAGGATAGGATAGAATTACAAGACCAATTAATAGAAGGATTATGACATACTAGCCAGGGATGACCCAAAACAACAGGTGTAAAAGGTGAACGAAAAATCAAAAAGAAATAGTCTCACTGTGGTTACCAGATACTGTGAGAGTTAAAGGTAGTGTCTCAAATCTGATACTGGGAAGATGACTACCATCTAAGGCAAACATGGGCGTAGGCTTGTCTAACTGTCTGAAAGGAATGTTATGTTTCCGAACCCATGCTTCGTCCATGAAACAACCCTCAGCCCCAGAGTCAATCAAGGCACTGCATGTAGCACCCGAACCGGTCCAGCGTAGATGGACCGACATAGTAGTACAAGATCTAGATGAAGAGACCTGAGTAGTAGCGCTCACCAGTAGCCCTCCGCTTACTGATGAGCTCTGGCCTCTTACTGGACATGAATTGACAAAATGTCCATCAAATCCGCAATAGAGGCACAGGCGGTTGGTGATCCTCCGTTCCCTCTCCTTGGTCGAGATGCGAATACCTCCCAGCTGCATGGGCTCAGTCTCTGAGCCAGAGGAGGGAGATGGTTGCGATGCGGAGCAGGGAAACACCGTTGACACGAGCTCTCTTCCACGAGCTTGGTGACGAAGATCTACCCGTCGTTCTATGCGGATGGCGAGAGCAATCAAAGAGTCCACACTGGAAGGAACCTCCCGGGAGAGAATCTCATCTTTGACCACTGTGTGGAGTCCCTCCAGAAAACGAGCGAGCAGCGCCGGCTCGTTCCAGTCACTAGAGGCAGCAAGAGTACGAAACTCTATAGAGTAATCCGTTATGGATCGATCACCTTGGCATAGGGAAGCCAGGGCCCTAGAAGCCTCCCCACCAAAAACTGAACGGTCAAAAACCCAAATCATCTCCTCTTTAAAGTTCTGGTAATTGTTAGAACAATCAGCCCTTGCCTCCCAGATAGCTGTGCCCCACTCTCGGGCCCGGCCAGTAAGGAGTGAAATGACGTAAGCAACCCGAGCTCTCTCGCTAGAGTATGTGTTGGGTTGGAGAGAGAACACAATATCACACTGGGTGAGAAAGGAGCGGCACTCCGTGGGCTGCCCGGAGTAGCAAGGTGGGTTATTAACCCTAGGTTCCGGAGGCTCGGCAGGCCAGGAAGTAACAGGTGGCACGAGACGAAGACTCTGGAACTGTCCAGAGAGGTCGGAAACCTGAGCGGCCAGGTTCTCCACGGCATGGCGAGCAGCAGACAATTCCTGCTCGTGTCTGCCGAGCATGGCTCCTTGGATCTTGACGGCAGTGTTACGAGCCTCTGTAGTCGCTGGGTCCATTCCTTGGTCGGATCCTTCTGTTATGCAGGTGAATGAGGACCCAAAAGCGACTTGGCGAAAACAGAGTTTTTAATCCAGTAAGATACTTAACAAAACAAAAGGCATAATACTACTCGTAAAGACGAGAACAGACTGGAGACTTGATCAAGAACTGCAGGTTGCCTCGGGAAGGCACTTGAACCTAGCAGACTCAGACACCTGCTCACCACGCAGCATCTGAGGGAAACACGACACGACAGGGCAAAACATAGACACAGCACGGTGAATATAGACAAGGATCCGACAGGGCAGGTACGGAAAACAAGGAGAGAAATAGGGACTCTAATCAGGGAAAATGATCGGGAACAGGTGTGGGAAGACTAAATGATTGATTAGGGGAATAGGAACAGCTGGGAGCAGGAACGGAACGATAGAGAGAAGAGAGAGCGAGAGAGTGAGAGAGGGAGGGGGAGAGAGAGGGATAGAAAGAGGGAAAGAACCTAATAAGACCAGCAGAGGGAAACGAATAGAAGGGGAAGCACAGGGACAAGACATGATAATTAATGACAAAACATGACACCCCTTGCCTTTTTCCACATTTTGCTACGTTACAACCTTATTCTAAAATGGTTTAAATATTTGTTTCTTCTTATCAATCTACACACAATACCCCACAATGAACCAATTAAAACAGGTTGTGGAAATGTTTGCAAATGTATTTCAAATCAAAAACAGAAATACCTTATTTACATAAGTATTCAGTCCCTTTGTAATGAGACTCGAAATTGAGCTCAGGTGCATCCTGTTTCCATTGATCATACCTTGAGATGTTTCTACAACATGATTACAGTCCACCTGTTGTAAGTTAAATTGATTGGACATGATTTGGAAAGGCAAACACCTGTCTATATAAGTTCTCACAGTTGACAGGGCATGTCAGAGCAAAAACAAAGTCATGAGGTTGAAGGAATTGTCCGTAGAGCTCCGAGACAGGATTGTGGCTCAGATCTGGGGAAGGGTACCAAAAAATGTCTGCAGCATTGAAGGTCCCCAAGAACTCAGTGGCCTCCATCATTCTTAAATGGAAGAAGTTTGGAACCACCAAGACTCTTCCTAGAGCTAGAGCCAAACTGAGCAATCGGGGGAGGGAGGTGACCAAGTAGCCAATGGTCACTCTAACAGAGCTCCAGAGTTCCTCTGTGGAAAATTTCCAGAACGACAACCATCTCTGAATCACTCCACCAATCAGGCCTTTATGGTAGAGTGTCCAGACGGACAGCCCACTTGGAGTTTGCCAAAAGGCACCTAAAGGACTCTCACACCATGAGAAATAAGATTATTTGGTCTGATGCAACATCATGATGTGGGGATGTTTTTCAGTGGCAGGGACTGGGAGACTAGTCAGGACCGAGGGAAAGATGAAGGAAGCAAAGTACAGAGATTCTTGATGAAAACCTGCTCCAGAGCATTCAGGACCTCAGACTGGGGCGAAGGTTCACCCCAAGCACACAGCCAAGACAATGCAGGAGTGGCAGGACAAGTCTCTGAATGTCCTTGTGTCGCCCAGCCAGAGCCCAGAATTGAACCTGATCAAACATCTCTGGAGTGACCTGAAAATAGCTGTGCAGCGACGCTCCTCATTCAACCTGATGGAGCTTGAGATGATCTGCAGAGAAGAATTGGAGAAACTCCAAAAGCTTGCAGCGTCATACCAAAGAAGAATCTTGGCTATAATCGTTGCCAAAGGTGCTTCAACAAAGTACTGAGTAAAAGCTCTAAATACTTATGCAAATGTATATTTCTGTTTTTTATTTATAATAAATTAGCACTTTTAAAAAACTGTTTTGCTTCATCATTATGGGGTATTGTGTGTAGAATGATGAGGGAAAAAAATATTTAATCAATTTTAGAATAAGCCTGTAACGTAACAACATGTGTAAAAAGTCAAGGGGTCTGAATACTTACCAAATGCACATAATGTTTCCAAAGATCCGTTATTCTTGGAAATATTAATATTAGACAAAGACATTTTGGAACCATAGACATATTCTGAGAACGATTATTTTATCCTCTAATGGTCTTTACTTTTAGCGTTTAGCTTCCCTGGGGGTCAGAGGTGCAAGCTGGAGATGACACATCCAACTGTGCCTGCATCTAGACACCTGAACAAGGCCACCAAGCTTTATCCCGCCAAATTGTATTTACTGCAAATAGACCCAAATAGCACAACCAATTAGGTGAACTAATTCTCATTTGCGCTGATTCTTGTAGATGGTGTGACAGACAGGAGCACCAGACACTTGCCTCGTTTCTCTCTCTCTCTCTCTCTCTCTCTCTCTCTCTCTCTCTCTCTCTCTCTCTCTCTCTCTCTCTCTCTCTCTCTCTCTCTCTCTCTCTCTCCCTCGTTATCTCTCTCTTTCTTGGTCTCTATGGTGGGGGGGGATATCTGTGACTGGCAGGGTCAGGTGTATTGTTATGATGGAGAGCAGTGCATTATGTGGGGGAGATGTTGAGCTGATGTCAGCCTGGTTCTTTAATCAAAACAGGCAGGCAGCCCTGTAATTGGGAGACCGCATGTAGAGGAGAGGAGAGCAGGGGAGAGGGCAGCCAAGCCAGCAGCTGATAATATAGCCAGGGTGTGGAGGTGGGGTGGGAGGAGGGAGATTTGGGGGCAGAGGACAGGAGACCTGGGGGGGTTCCTGGGGCTACCGCCACCACCCACTACATCATTGTCTGTGTCGATTTCTTGGTTCCCCCCAGGCTCCCACCTTTATTCAGCCACTCTATCTGGTCAAATCCAATTGAGATCTTGTCTCAATGGATTACAATCTCACGCCATAAGTGGTGCTCCCTCCCCATTTCCATTTGAATCCAATTCAAACCGTTTCATTTTCAATCCAATCCCGGTGCCTTAGCCTTCCATAATGTAGACCTCTCCTCCTCTCCCCCCTGCACCCCCCTCACCAATGCAAAGATGAACCCTCCAGACAGGTACCACTGCCCATTGTCTTCTGGAATGGAGTTAGAGCTGGCTCTGAGGTCATACTGTAGGCTAGGCTTCTGTACTGGAGCCAATTTCACAACAAAATAAATGAGGAATAGCCTTTCATATCCCACACATTCTAGGTTAGATTGAGTGGTTGCATATGGGTATGAATCAGAAAGGCTGTGGTGTTATGGTGAAGTAGGTACTTTATGCATCCATATTGTCATGTTTTGTCATAGATTGTCATGTCTTGTCCCTGTGCTTTCTCTTCTATTCGTTTCCCCCTGCTGGTCTTATTAGGTTCTTTCCCTCTCTCTTTCCCTCTCTCTCTCTCTATCGTTCCGTTCCTGCTCCCAGCTGTTCCTCATTCTCCTAACTACCTCGTTTACTCTTTCACACCTGTCCCCTATTTTGCCCTCTGATTAAGTCCCTATTTCTCTCTTTGTTTTCGCTTCTGTCCTTGTCGGATCCTTGTTTGCTGTGCTGTGTTCTTGTTCCGTCCTGTCGTGTTTTTGCCTTCATCAGATGCTGGGAGTGAGCAGGTGTATCGGTCAGCTACGTCCTGCGCCTACCCGAAGCGACCTGCAGTCTGTGGCCGCTTCTCCTGTTATTCCCCTATACTGACTAGAGGATTTCAGTTATTCCCCGTTTGGACATTTCCTGTTAAGGATTCAGGATTTGTCGTTTTCTGTTTGGACTTGAATAAACTCTGTTTCTGTTAAGTCGCTTTTGGGTCTTCACTCACCTGCATAACACATATGTACACTGAGTATACCAGCCATTAGAAACACTTTCCTAATATTAAGTTTCATCCCCCCATTTTGCTCTCAGAACAGCCTCAATTAATTGGGACATGAACAAAAGCATTCCAAAGGGATGCGGGCCCATATTGACTCCAATGCTTCCAATCAACAAGGGATCATAGTTTTCACCTGGTCATGGAAAGAGAATGTTTTGTATACTCAGTGTGTGTTGTCACTTTATACACATTTTGTCACAAATCAAGAAGGAATAGCAAATCATATCCCCACGGCCTAAATTTGATGGAATTACTATATGTGACTCTCATAGATTGTGGTATTAACTGGTATACTGCCGGAACATAGTAATTCGTCCATTCATATAAGTGTGTGTGTTGTGACTGTAACCTTATGACCACATAGTACTGTTGCTCAAGCATCACGGTGAAGGCTGTTAGAAATAAGCATTTTCTATTCAACCTCCATTTTCCTCAAGTGGCTGGCACATCCTGCTGCTCATAGCACATTGTTGAACTGAATTCCTCATATCCACACTCTTGGTATATAGTAGGAGGGAAATTACATCACATGTCACAAACCTTACCCTACAACATTAAATAGTCTGACCCCAACCCCTATGTTATTAAATCATCGTCCTATTCTTCACACAGGAAGCTGATGAGTGGAAAATATGAGTAATTATTCCTGATTGGGTTACAGTATGGAGGGTTCCCTTTGACAGAGGACCCTTTGGTCATCCTAATTAATTCCTGTGTCAAAAGGCAAATGAGCAATCCGTCAGGAGAAGTGGTTCCAAGTGATCCATCTATCTCAGGTCGTCTCTTCCCAAGCAGGCCTATCAAGGCACAAGGCGAGACCCAGATGCAGACACAGGAGGCAGATGGTTGGAGTCTTACAATGTTTATTAATCCAAAGGGTTAGGCAAGAGAATGGTCGTGGACAGGCAAAAGTTCAAAACCAGATCAGAGTTCAGCAGGTACAGAGAGGCAGACAGGCTCGTGGTCAAGACAGGCAGAATGGTCAGGCAGGCGGGTACAAAGTCCAGAAACAGGCAAGGGTCAAAACCGGGAGGACTAGAAAAAGGAGAATGCAAAAAGCAGGAGAACAGGAACACCACTGGTTGACTTGGAAATGTACAAGGCGAACTGACACAGAGAGACAGGAAACACAGGGAGAAATACACTGGAGAAAATAACCGACACCTGGAAGGAGTGGAGACAATCACAAGGACAGGAGAAACAGATCAGGGCGTGACACAGGCCAGTCAGCGCTTATCACCCAACACAAGTTCCAGACCGCAGAGCTTGTTACTGCACTGTGTGGTGGTGGAATGAAGGCAGGAATTGGATAGTGCTGTAGTGTACAGTACAGTTAGTTGTGTGGTATATTGGAGCCACTGGGCTTAGTGAGCTCTGAGGTATTGGCAGCCAGTCACATAACAAAATAATGAACCTTGTGACCATGTGGTGAAGGCACTCGCTGGATTGTGCTTTACAGTGCAGTTACTTTTGTGACATGATGAAGCTATTGTAATGTAAGATATTGTCAGTAAGTAATGCGCTGACGCAAGGGTTGGGTCGATTCTATTTCAATTCACTTAATTCAGGAGTGGAAAATAAATGGCACTTTTCACTTATCAACCCCTGACTGACATTAATAACTTTGGGTGGATGATGATGATGATGATGTCTTGAAGTGGTCTGTAACAGGCTGTGTTCAGAGGCACTAAGTTAGTTCATCCCAGGCCATTTAGTTTGACATTGGCTGAGGATTCCTGAACAGCATACAGCCCACTGGGCTGGAAGGGTCACAGAGTGGACAACTGGGATGTGGAAGAATAAGTTAAATGATTAGGAAGTCATCCCCTTAATTTGAGCGTTGTTAAATCGTGGGTGAGTGTGCATTCCTCCCTCCTTCCCCCTGGTGTGTGTGTGTGTGTGTGTGTGTGTGTGTGTGTGTGTGTGTGTGTGTGTGTGTGTGTGTGTGTGTGTGTGTGTGCGTGTGCGTGTGCGTGTGCGTGTGTGTGTGTGTGTGTGTGTGTGTGTGTGTGTGTGTGTGTGTGTGTGTGTGTGTGTGTGTGTGTGTGTGTGTGAAACGCCTCTCTGCTGATTTTGTTTTTCTGATCTACAGAATCCTTTGCTCTCTGTATCTTAGTGACATGTTCCCAGTTATTAGGTCCTACGTTACAGTCATGTGGACACACAGCGGGCTGGATTTATATGCTGCATGGAGATTGTTTTTCTCCTTGACAGACATTTCCTGTGAGGATAAGTGGTCAAATATTAGCTGGATAATGAATTGAGTTGTTATGGTAGTTGTGATACTGTTGTGTTTGGTAGTTTAGTGTGTTGGGTAAATATCTCTGTCTGTGTTTTGACTATTTTAAGTCAATGTAGAAATGAGCTATAACAGGAGCGTTATCGGATGGATTCATGTGGTCTGTTTGTAAACTGTCTAAGCTTGGTTCCACACAAAATACATTGGATTGAGGTGGATTTGGTCATGCAGGTCTCAGCACATCAGATGGTAGTGAATGAGATTACCAGGAGGAAGTGGATTTCCACCTCAAATTCTTTTGCTCCTGTGAATGAGGAATGAGGTTCACAATCCAAATTCTCTAAATCAGGTTTATCAAAGGATTTAAAATTGTCAATGGGAGTAAAACCAGCTTAGTGAAGTTAGTCTCAAGCTATGAATCATTGTACTGAAATGAAATGTGGGAAGGGAGGATGTAAGAGGATGTAAGAGGAGAATAAGAATCTCTCATGTCTCTCTCTGCAGCAACCAAAAGGGTGCTGGTTCGAATCCCATAGCCGACTAGGTGAAACATCTGTCAATGTGCCCTTGAGCAAGGCACTCAACCCTAAGCGCTCCAGAGTCACCATCAATAATGGCTGATCCCTGGCCATGACCGAACTCTCCGAGGGTATCTCAGGGGAGTGGGATACGCATTTTTAAAAATCCAATTCACACGTGTATAATACACACTCGTACATGTGTGAATTATTATTATATTTTCCTCAAAGACCTGGTCAGTAACTTCTCTCATTTAACCATATGCCTTAAAATAGCAAGAACCACAGGGAAACCATTGAATCAAAAGAGGTTTTAATTTTCTGTTTTGCAAATACGGACCTTGGAAAAACTCTAACTAATATGGTCATCTATAGATTTGAACCAATATCAAAATATAAATCTAACAACAACTTGGTACAAAAAGCATGTAGTGAGAAATCAACCAATACTAAATCAATGTCAAATAGACACTTAAACACAGGTGTAGATAGTAAAACCAATAATTAGAAGTCAACCAAATCAAAACATGTAAAAGAAGAAACATATTTTCAAAATACACTATATATACAAAAGCATTCAAATGAGTGGATTTGTCTATTTCAGCCACACCCGTTGCTGACAGGTGTAAAAAATTGAGCGCACAGCCATGCAATCTCCATAGACAAACATTGGCAGTAGAATGGCCTTACTGAAGAGCTCAATGACTTTCAACGTGGCACCGTAATAGCATGCCACCTTTCCAACAAGTCAGTTTGTCAAATTTCTGCCTTGCTAGAGCTGCCCCGGTCAACTGTAAGTGCTGTTATTGTGCAGTGGAAAAGTCTAGGAGCAAATGGCTCAGCCACGAAGTGGTAGGCTACACAAGCTCACAGAACGGGACCTCCGAGTGCTGCAGCGAGTAACAATGGTCTGTCCTCGGTTCCAACACTCACTAACAAGTTCCAAACTGCCTCTGGAAGAAACGTCAGCACAATAATTGTTAGTCGGGAGCTTCATGAAATGGGTTTCCATGGCCGAGCAGCCACACACAAGCCTAATCACCATGTGCAAAGCCAAGTGTCTGCTGGAGTGGTGTAAAGCTCGCCTCCATTGTACTCTGGAGTGATGAATCACACTTCACCAGCTGGCAGTCCATCGAACAAATCTGAGTTTTGTGGATGCCAGGAGAACACTACCTGCCCAAATGCATAGTGTCAACTGTAACGTTTGGTGGAAGAGGAATAATGGTCTGGGGCTGTTTTCCTGGTTCAGGCTAGGCCCCTGAGTTCCAGTGAAGGGAAATCTTAACGTTACAGCATACTATGACATTCTAGATGATTCTGTGCTTCCATCAATGTCCCTGTGCACAAAGCGATGTCCATACAGAAATGGTTTGTCGAGATCGGTGTGGAAGAACTTGACTGGCCTGCACAGAACCCCATCGAACACCTTTGGGATGAATTGGAACACCGACTGCGAGCCAGGCCTAATCGCCCAACATCAGTGCCCAACCTCACTAAAGCTCTTGTGGCTGATTGGAAGCAAGTTCCCATAGCAATGTTCCAACATCAAGTGGAAAGCCTTCCCAGAACAGTGGAGGCTGTTATAGCAGCAATGTTCCAACATCTAGTAGAAAGCTTTCCCAGAACAGTGGAGGCTATTATAGCAGCAATGTTCCAACATCAAGTGGAAAGCCTTCCCAGAACAGTGGAGGCTGTTACAGCAGCAATGTTCCAACATCTAGTGGAAAGCCTTCCCAGAACAGTGGAGGCTGTAATAGCAGTAATGTTCCAACATCTAGTGGAAAGCCTTCCCAGAACAGTGGAGGCTGTTATAGCAGCAATGTTCCAACATCTAGTGGAAAGCCTTCCCAGAACAGTGGAGGCTGTTATAGCAGCAATGGTGGGTCCAACTCCATATCAATGCCCATGATTTTGGAATGAGATGTTCGATTTTTGGTCATGTAGTGTATGTTCTAATGTGATCAGCAATGGTTCTTGTTTATGATTTACTTATCCCAATCAACAATCATCTGAAAGTAACTTATAGCAGTTGCCATGTACCATGAGTAAAGGAATGATAGATGTGATGTGTATTACATGTTACTCTCCACTTTGTTTTGCGCGCATGTACCTCCAACATGGCCCCAGATGGGGATGTGAGCAGGGCTGTTCGACAACCACAAGTTAGTCATCCTCCTCTCACTACCATATCTTCTTTGTCCTCCTCCACTTCCTCATCTTGGTAATCCTCCTTTTTTTCACAGTAATAATCATCTTCATCAGAATCGTCATACTTTTCCTCAGTGTCCTCTTCCAACTTGTAATCAAGTATAACCAATCGTAACCAATCTTCATGGTCCCACTCCTCTTCCTCATAATTCACATTCTCAAAACATTTACAAAAATAGGGCAGGTCAGGTGAGGTGAATTCAGGATGCTTTGAACATTAAATTATCAAACTCTGCTGATCTCAGGTGGAAAGTTGTATGAGACACATACAAAGAAACATACATACAAAGAAAAAAAAGCATTATTTTTTTTGTACCGTCATCTTAAAAAGGCAAGAGAAAGGTCATAATGTATTATTCCAGCCCAGGTGCAATTTAGATTTTGGCCGCTAGATGGCAGCAGTGTATGTGCAACGTTTCGGACTGATCCAATGAACCATTGCATTTGTGAATTTATTTTGTATCAGGACTGCCCAAAGGTGCCTAATTTGTTTATTAATAACTTTATGTCCAAAATTGTGCACTCTCCTCAAACAATAGCATGGTATTATTTCACTGTAATAGCTACTGTAAATAGGACAGTGCAGTTAGATTAACAAGTATTTTCTTGTTACTTACAACCTCATGCTAATCACATTAGCCTACGTTAGCTCAACCGTCCCGTGGAATGGACACCGATCCCAAAGAAGTTTAAGGCTCTGCAAAGGAAATAATAATATTAATGGTTGATGACAGTGGGTAACCAAATCATAGATTGCAGTCTCCTTGTCCAGACTGCTTTCAAGGTAAGGACACAAACATTTAGTATTTTGTAATTGGTGGAACTATTTCTTTAAAATAGGTCTGGAGGAAAATCCTACTTGCTCTCCAGGAGGGTTGGCCACCCCTGATCCATGTTTCCAACGTGCTGGGTGTTTGAAAATGTTGTTGTTAAAACAATTCATTTCTCAAAATCACCCAAACTTCAAGAAAAATTGAATGAATCAATATTCAGGTAATTTATGCTTACTATTTGAAGATCCTTGTCATCATCTTACTCTACATAGACAAAATGTGATGCGTTTGAGTTGAGACCCCTACCATCCTTGCCTAGTATGTGCAAAAACGAAAATGTTAATGGTGTAATGGTTTTCCTCCTCTTCGTCTGAAGAGGAGAGGCGAGAAGGATCGGAGGACCAATATGCGGCGTGATAAGTGTCCATGGTTGTTTATTTAAACACATGAACTGAACACTCCATACAATAAACGTAACGTGAATAACCGAAACCGGAAACAGTGCCGTGTGGTGTAAAACACAGACATGGAAACAATCACCCACCAACACACAGTGAAACCCAAGGCTACCTAAGTATGATTTCAATAAGAGACAACTAATGACACCTGCCTCTGATTGAGAACCATACTAGGCCGAAACATAGAAATCCCAAAATCATAGAAAAACAAACATAGACTGCCCACCCCAACTCATGCCCTTACCATACTAAATAATGACAAAACAAAGGAAATAAAGGTCAGAACGTGACACCGGGAGCATGGCGGCAAAAATATCCTCATATAACTCATTTTCAAAGCCGCAAGTAGGCATATCAGATTTAAAATGTGAAAATTGGCAAGAAGGGGAATGATAAAATAAGTGTGGGAAATAACAGTAGTGTACTTGCCAACAAGCACACCAATTACCCTATATTTTAGCCCATTGTTAAGAATGCTCTTTCAACAGATAGCTCTGGCTTGCTGGTAGCATCTGATCTGATCAGACTCCCTATGCAATTTAACTCCTCAATTACTGACTCTATTCAAAAAATCTTCCATGTCAAAAATAAATATTTTGGGATTCTGTAATTGATAGACAATTGGTAGTTACCAATCAGACAAAAATCTGTTTTGGTGAATGCATGGTGTTGTTTTGTCCTCAGTCCTCCTTTGAATGCTGTGTGTACTGATTCAGTTCTAAATGACCGTCATTGAGTCCATCCTCACCTCCTCCTTCACTGCAGCAGATTTTACGGTCTGCTGAGAGGGTTATTGTCTGCCACCTGCACTCCATCGAGGTCCTGCATGACTCCAGGGTAGGGAAGCGTGCAAGAAAGATCATTGCCGATCCCTTCCACCAACAATTCCCCTGGCAAACGGTTCAGGTCAATCGCAACCAAAACCTCTCACCACCTGAACAGTTTCTTCCCCCGTGCCATGGCCCTCACCAACCATCCACCTGGTCCTCTCATTTATGGACTTTGCATCCACAGACTATACACCATACACTATCATCCCAAAACTGTAGTCTCTGGTATATGCATCATTTAGCTGATTTGTTTACATTTCAGTCATTTAGCAGACAATCTTTTCCAGTGCCTCACTCATGGATTTGAACCAGCAACCTTTTGGTTACTGGCCCAACACTCTTAACCAGTAGGTTACCTGCCAATTACAGTTTTCATAGTGAAAATACTGTATGTGGATCTATGGAAATTCTGCATTTATGTATATATTTTTTGTCTGTATATTCTGTTTATTGTGGCAGCACCATTTCACAGTCACATTCCTGTACATGCAAATGTATGTAGCGAATAAAGTGGATTCTGACATGTTTAGCTGGTTAATCATATGCCAGTTTACATTTTATTATTTGGGACTGTGTCACGCCTTGGTCATTGTATTTTGTGTTTTTGTTATATGTTTGGGTAGGCCAGGGTGTGACATGGGTTTATATGTTGTTTTTCGTATTGGGGTTTGTAGTATTTGGGATCGCGGCTAATTAGGGGTGTTGTATAGGATTGGCTGCCTGAGGCGATTCTCAATTGGAGTCAGGTGCTTATCGTTGTCTCTGATTGGGAACCGTATTTAGGTAGCCTGAGTTCGCTTTGTATTTTGTGGGTGTTTGTACCTGTCTCTGTGTAGTAGTCACCAGATAGGCTGTAATTAGTTTCACGTTTCGTTTGTTGTTTTCGTATTTCAGTTATTTCATGTACCGTTTTCATTCATTAAAGTCATGAGTAACCTACACGCTGCATTTCGGTCTGACTCTCTTCTTACAACAGACAAACGTCGTTACAGAAACACCCACACCACTCACGGACCGAGCAGCGTGTGAACTGGCAGGAGCTAAAGGAGGACGTTATGGACGGTAAAGGCATGGAGTATATGACGTGGGAAGAAATCGACAGGTGGGCGGCCGACCCAGAGAGAGTGCAGGCGCCCGCCTGGGATTCGCTTCAGCAGTGTGAAGAGGGCTACAGGCGAATCGAGTAAAAAAAAAGACACGCCGGCTAAAACGGAGAGGCGCTGGTTTAAACAGGCAGCGACAGCTGGAGCAGCAAAGGGAGGATGAATTATTCGGAGAATGGACATGTGAAGACGTGTTGGACGGTAAAGGTTGTTACACTTGGGAGGAGATATTGGCCGGAAGAGATCGCCTCCCATGGGAACAGGTGGAGGCACTAAGGAGAGTAGAGGCAGCCGGAGATAGGAGCCGACGATACGAGGGAATACGGTTGGCAAGGAAACCTGAAAAGCAGCCCCAAAAAATTATTGGGGGGGGGCTAGAAGGGAGAATAGTTATGCCAGGTAGGAGACCTGCGCAAACTCCCTGTGCTCACCGTTGGGCTAGAGAGACCGGGCAGGCACCGTGTTATGCTATGGAGCGCACGTTGTTTTCAGTGCGGGAGCATAGCCCGGTGCGGCACATACCAGCTCTTCCTATTGGCCGGGCTAGAGTGGGCATCGAGCCAGGTAAGCTTGGGCAGGCTCGGTGCTCAAGAGCTCCAGTGCGCCTGCATGGTCCGGTCTATCCAGAGCCACCTCTACACACCAGTCCTCCGGTAGCAGCTCCCCGCACCAGGCTTCCTGTGCGTGTCCTCGATCCAGTACCACCAGTTCCAGCACCACGCACCAGGCCTCCAGTGCGCCTCGCCTGTTTAGCACAGCCAGAGCCTTTCTCCTCTCCTGCGCTGCCGGAGTCTCCAGTCTGCCCAGCGCCGCCAGTGCCCCCAGTCGGCCCAGCGCGGCCAGTGCTCCCAGTCTGCCCAGCGCGGCCAGTGCTCCCAGTCTGCCCAGCGCGGCCAGTGCTCCCAGTCTGCCCAGCCCCGCCAGTGCTCCCAGTCTGCCCAGTGCCGCCAGTGCTCCCAGTCTGCCCAGCGCCACCAGTCTGCCCAGCGCCGCCAGTGCTCCCATTCTGCCCAGCGCCGCCAGACAACCAGTCTCTTCCAGATCTGCCAGACAACCAGTCTCTTCCAGATCTGCCAGACAACCAGTCTCTTCCAGATCTGCCAGACAACCAGTCTCTTCCAGATCTGCCAGACAACCTGACTCCTCCAGTTCCGCCAGCCAGCCAGGATTTACCGGAGCCTACTACCTGCCTGAGCTTCCTCTCAATACTGGGCTTCCTCTCAGTACTGGGCTTCCTCTCAGTACTGGGCTTCCTCTCAGTACTGGGCTTTCCCTTGGTACCGGGCTGCCCCTCAGTCCCGGGCTGCCCCTCAGTCCTGGGCTGCTTCTGTCCCGAGCTGCCCCTCTGTCCCGAGCTGCCCCTCTGTCCCGAGCTGCCCCTCTGTCCTGAGATGCCCCTCTTTCCTGAGATGCCCCTCTGTCCTGAAATGCCCCTCTGTCCCGAGCTGCCCCTCTGTCCCGAGCTGCCCCTCTGTCCCGAGCTGCCCCTCTGTCACGAGCTGCTCCTCAGTTATGTGGGGATCTGGGTGAGGACTATTAGGCCATGGTCGGCGGAGAAGGTGGATTATCCCAGGACGCGAAGGGGAGGAAATAGGACATTAATGGAGTGGGGTCCACGTCCCGAGCCAGAACCGCCACCATGGACAGACGCCCACCCGGACCCTCCCTATGCTCTTGAGGTGCGTCCGGGAGTCCGCACCTTAGGGGGGGGGGGGGGTTCTGTCACGCCTTGGTCATTGTATTTTGTGTTTTTGTTATATGTTTGGGTAGGCCAGGGTGTGACATGGGTTTATATGTTGTTTTTCGTATTAGGGTTTGTAGTATTTGGGATCGGGGCTAATTAGGAGTGTTGTATAGGCTTGGCTGCCTGAGGCGTTTCTCAATTGGAGTCAGGTGCTTATCGTTGTCTCTGATTGGAAACTGTATTTAGGTAGCCTGAGTTCGCTTTGTATTTTGTGGGTGTTTGTACCTGTCTCTGTGTAGTAGTCACCAGATAGGCTGTAATTAGTTTCACTTTTCGTTTGTTGTTTTCGTATTTCAGTTATTTCATGTACCGTTTTCATTCATTAAAGTAATGAGTAACCTACACGCTGCATTTCGGTCTGACTCTCTTCTTACAACAGACGAACGTCGTTACAGACTGCTTATGTACTGGATGAACAATAGCACATTCTCCACTCTATGTCTTCATATACAATAATTCAAAATACAGGGTACCCTGAATATTGGCTCATACTTGCAATTAGTGAACTTGTTTTATGGAGTTTTCTAGAGCTGACTGTCTGCTTTTCATTTAGCTGGCTAACAAGTAATAAGCTAGCTAAGTTTAGGAAGTAGATTCCACTCAACGCAAGGTATAATATACCCAGTGCTTAATTTGAGTCGGATCCTGGCACCTCTCAGATTGACTTTGTTCATTCCAGCACCTATTTGCCCGGTACCTCTCGCGGCATGATTTATTAATTGTTTCACTGTTCACACTGTAAACATTCTAGTAAAAGTGATCAGTATTAAATAAAGTTACCTCCTTGTTATTTCTCCCACCCCCCAGAAAGACAAGAATGTAAGGTGCTGTGATCCTTCTGTGTAATCATCATATCCGGCCACACTGATTCCAGACCTGCTCGCTTATTTGTACATAGAGGTTATGGGGAGTGCCAGTGGGATAACTGATCTTGACACAGGTCTTGGTAGTGGTGGTCAGCTAGTGAAGAGGTCCTAGGCTGGTTGTCTCCTGCTGAATTTGAAAAATGAGAAAGCCAAATGAAAAATGGTTGAGAAAAGGTAATCGAGTTTGATGACATTTCAAAGTCCAAAAATTCAGAGAAGATGGTGAAGAACCCAGAACGAGCCAGAGAACTGTCTGTGCCAGAGTAGAGGAGTGCGGAGAAAACTGTTCCTGATGGCAATGCCTTAGCTTGCAGTGCTGCAAAAACTGCCAGTTCAGCATCTCTGACTCGCTAGTAGGCCTACTATTGAGTCAGACTCAGTGGGAGAGGGAGACAGGGAGTTGGGGGGGGACAGTGTATCATCCACCAACGAAGTGCTCGGAGCAGGTGCAGTTTGCAGTTCAAGAATAGGCAAACGTACAACCCCTGGCTTGTCATGTACAGTGCCGATTTTAGCATGTACATCTTGGTGGGGCAAACTCCCCCTAAAAATATTTAGATGCATGCCAACAAAGCCACTCCACAACACTAAACAATACGTGAATTGCACTATAACGGTGACAAATGGTGCTGCACAAACTGTTAGGGCCGACATAAAGCTGTCCCAACAGTTTACCACTGCTACACCTGGCTATCAGCGGAGCCTTGTCTGGCAGCGAAACAGTTCATTCAGCCTCATTTACTGCCTTTAAAAAAACATTGCTGATATGGCTGACATGCTTAAACAAATGTGGTTTCTACTGACAAATCAGACGTACAAACTATGGCATAAGGGGACGACGAGCAGATAAGAGGCAATCCGTATTTTCTATTACGACATTAATGAGCGAGCAAGGACTGACCTAGTCAATATAACTATTTGTTTAGCACTTTTGAAATGTAGGGCAACATAATTCAGAACATGGGCCGTTCTTACAGAATTCTCCCTGTACACCAAGTCAGAACCTTAGGATAAATAAAAGGGGTGTCACGTCGCTGCCGCTCCCCCTTCCTGGCGCTTGAAGGCGCCAGGCTTCCCAGCATTACCACTCCTGCCACCATCATTACGCACACCTGCCTTCCCCCCTGTTTTGTTACCTGTCTGTTCCTGAATAAATGTTGACTCCCCGTACCTGCTTCTCATCTCCAGCGTCGGTCATTACAGGGGGCATATAAGCAGACAATGAAAGCTCTTACAATATTCGACATTTCTCTAAAACAGGTATAGGCTAAATGTGCACCACCAAGTCAGAACAGTAGGCTAAGTTATGTGGTGAAAAGGGAGCAAATTATTAGGGTGAGGCACATGGGCTACTAACAGCTTACTACACAACATACACTGAGTTTTACTTTCTTAGATACAGTATGCATATCTCCCTGGCATATTACATAATTTATGCAGCAGCATACAATACATTTTTGGACCTTGGTGTGCTGTGCTCACTTGAACAGGAAGGTGGCGCGGCAGTCCTTCTTGTGGGCTCTAGAAAGAGGCCTGAAAAAAAAGCGACTTGGAATCCAGAGTTGGATGACCATTCAAAATTATTTTCTGTATGTTCCCAGTCAGAGCTAGTTTTATCTGAGTTCCCAGTTGTCTTGAACTCACTGAAGACTGAGATTTCCCAGATCCGCATTTCCAGTTGTTTTGAAATCATTCTGGATTGACAGCATGGCCAATGTATTCAAACTTTTCTGGCCCTTGGCGTTACCCACTTTTTTGTGATATCCAATTGGTAGTTACGATCTTGTCCATTGCTGCAATTCCCCTACAGACTCGGCAAGGGCCGAGAGCTAAGCCACACGGCTTCTTGACCCACTTTTCATTTAACCCGGAAGCCAGCCACACCAATGTTGGAGGAAACATTGTCGAACAAGAAGTGGCTGGAGCACGATGAGACAAGGACATTCCCGCCGGCCAAACCCTCCCTAACCCGGACGATGTTGGGCCAATTGTGCGCTGTCCCATGGGTCTCCCGGTCACAGCCGGCTATGACACAGCCTGGGATCGAACCTGGGGCTACATTGGCGCCTTAGCACTCATTGTTGAATTTACAACTTGTTGTGTAATGTTTATGTCCAATGGCCGATGAGCACTGCGACGTTTTATCTATAATTTCTCTTCATGTGACAAAGATTGAAAAGGATTTGCCAGTAGTTTGCCGACTTGATGCATGATGACAGCTTGTCTAGCGTGCTAGCTAAGATTTTAAAAGTATGATGTTGAAGTGATGAGTCCAATCAAAGCTAAGGTAGATATGTTATTTGACATAATTATGTCTGTGGCCAATGACCTTGAGCCTTCTTGGATGGGCACTTTAATGTAAGTCTATGGCAGCACCAAAGAGGCTTGAATTTTTTAGCTCTACCTGTAGATTTCGCAGTGATGTAGTGTCCCCATGAATGACAGAACACTGAGCTAATCACGGCACAACTGGAGAACATTACCAACCGCTGCGCTCCTTATTTTCCACTGGCTGCCCACCACAGAAAGCACAGAGCTAGGCTGAAACACCTGCAATTTGGAGCTTCCTTACTCAAGAAATTATTATCTCAATTATCTTTATTTTATTTTTATTTTTTTTACATTGTTTGCAAACTGATGTGTAACATGTATTAATGCCGAAATACAATGTAAAGAAAAATAAATAAATAATAATAACCAGTCAAAAGTTTGGACACACCTACGAGAGGGTTTTTCTTTCTTTTTTCCTTTTTTAAAAACTATTTTCTACATTGTAGAATAATAGTGAAAACAATCAAAACTATCGAATATCGCATATCATATAGTAACCAAAAAAGTGTTACACAAATCAAATATATTTTATATTTGAGATTCTTCAAAGTATCCACCCATTGCCTTGATGACAGCTTTGCACACTCTTGGAATTATCTCAACTAGCTTCACATGGAATGCTTTTCCAACGGTCTTGAAGGAGTTCCCACATATG
Organism: Oncorhynchus gorbuscha; assembly: GCF_021184085.1. Lineage (NCBI taxonomy): Eukaryota > Metazoa > Chordata > Actinopteri > Salmoniformes > Salmonidae > Oncorhynchus > Oncorhynchus gorbuscha. Next base: position 39,960,944 of record NC_060187.1, read on the forward strand.
CTGAACACTTGTTGGTTGCTTTTCCTTCACTCCGCGGTCTAACTCATCCCAATCAATCTCAATTGGCTTGAGGTTGGGTGATTGTGGAGGCCAGGTTATCTAATGCAGCATTCCACCACTCTCCTTCTTGGTCAAATACCCCTTCCACAGCCTGGAGGTGTGTTTTGGGTCATTGTCCTGTTGAAAAACAAATGATAGTCCCACTAAGTGCAAACCAGATACGATGGTGTATGGATGCAAAATGTTATTGTAGCCATGCTGGTTGTGTGCCTTGAATTCTAAATAAATCACTGACAGTGTCACAAGAAAAGCAAAGCCCACACAATCGTACCTCCTCCTCCATGCTTCAGGGCGGTTGGAACCAGACATCTCAAATTTGATGCTGAGATGTGTCTGTTACTTGAACTCTGTGAAGCATGTATTTGTGATGCAATTTCTGAGGCTGGTAACTCTAATGAACTGGTATCTGGTAACTGGTAACTACAGTATGGGACTTCCTTTCCTGTGGTGGTCCTCTTGAGAGCCAGTTTCATCATTGCGCTTGATGGTTTTTGCGACTGCACTCGAAGAAACTTTCAAAGTTCCATGTCTTAAAGTAATGATGGACAGTTGTTTCTCTTTGCTTATTTGAGCTGTTCTTGCCATAATATGGACTTGGTCTTTTACCAAATAGGGCTATCTTCTGTATACCACCCCTACCTTGTCACAACACAACTGATTGGCTCAAACACATTAAGAAGGAAATAAATTCTACAGTTTACTTTTAACAAGGCACAACATCAATTGAAATGCATTCCAAGTGACTACCTCATGAAGCTGGTTGAGAGAATGCCAAGTGTGCAAAGCTGTCATCAATAATAATAATAATAATATATGCCATTTAGCAGACGCTTTTATCCAAAGCGACTTACAGTCATGTGTGCATACATTCTACGTATGGGTGGTCCCGGGGATCGAACCCACTACCCTGGCGATACAAGCGCCATGCTCTACCAACTGAGCTACAGAAGGACCACTATCAAGGCAAAGGGTGGATACTTTGAGGAATCTCAAATATAATTTTGATTTGTTTTACACTTTTTTGGTTACTACATGATTCCATATGTGTTATTTAACAGTTTTGATGACTTCACTATTATTCTACAATTCAGAAAATAGTTTTAAAAAATAAAGAAAAACCCTTGGAATGAGTAGGTGTTGTGTCCAAACTTTTGACTGGACCTTTACAACTTTTTTTATTATTATTTATTTTTATTTTTGCTAAACAGGTGTAGCCCTTCCCATCCTACCCTGAATGATGCGTAGAGTTTTAATTCCATGCATAGAACTGTTGCTGTATAATCTTATACTATTAGGCCTACAAGGGAGGCTCTATCTCTGCAGGTGATATCTGGTCAAATATCACTGATACAGGTCCCACTGCAACCTCTGATTTGCTATGTCTCGAGAGCAACCTGAATTTGAATAAATGTAGGATTTGTCATTGATAGTCAAAATGTTTATATTGAAACACTAACCAAAGGTAAGCTTATAGATTGATTAGGAACACATTCATAAAAAATTGAAAAGATCGAATAAATCAACCACATATGAGAGAAAAAAATATATATATACACAGTACATCTGGGGCCAGAATAGTGTGTTTTTAAATAAATGAGTAACTCAAAATGGGTTGGAAGGAGATTAATGCAATTAGGTCTAATAGTTGTTTGCTATAGGGCTCCTGCTGTTAGAGGGAGCTCCAGACTGCTGTTACTCGACTGTAGTGGGCTCTAGCTGGATAAATGGGACAACACCTCTCAATTAACAATGCTTCATTTACACTGACTCGTACATCACTGACTCGTACATCTTTTCGAGTGGAGGCCTCCTGGACTCTATAAAGCGCTATCGGCACAGATCAGTAGGCGATCAACAGATTTGGTTTTTATTCATATCCATACATCAAGTTGTATTTCATGCTGTGCCCAGCCAGGCTGTGTTAACAGATTATAGATCTTACAGAGGTTTAAATCATTGGCTTGAGCTCATCTGACTGACATAAATCTTGCTTGGGTCTTGCTGAATTCGACAGCCTTTCATGATGGTTGCACTGAGGAGAAACACACGCATACACATACTGTACTACATCTGTTTTCTCTCTCACACACACACAAACTCGTGAAAGATGAACGTTTGAGCATGTAGCTATGCAGGTTAGATCGTGATCACAAGGTCATGTGCATTCGGAAAGTATTTAGACCCCTTGACTTTTTCCACATTTTGTTACGTTACAGCCTTATTCTAAAATGGATTAAATGTTTTTTCCCCTTCATCAATCTACACACAATAACCCATAATGACAAAGCAAAGACAGGTTTATATACATTTTTGCTAATTTAGTAAAAATAAAAATCGGAAATATTACATTTACACACGTTTTCAGACCCTTTACTCATTACTTTGTTGAAGCACCTTTGGCAGCGATTACAGCCTCGTGTCTTCTTGGGTAAGACGCAACAGGCTTGGCACATGGGAGTCTCTCCCATTCTACTCTGCAGATCCTCTCAAGCTCTGTCAGGTTGGATGGGGAGTGTCGCTCCACAGCAATATTCAGGTCTCTCCAGAGATGTTTGATCAGGTTCAAGTCTGGGCTCTGGCTGGGCCACTCAAGGACATTCAGAGACTTGTCCCAAAGCCACTCCTGCGTTGTCTTGACTGTATGCTTAGGGTCGTTGTCCTGTTGGAAGGTGAATCTTTGCCCCAGTGTGAGGTCCTGAGCAGGTTTTCATCAAAGTTTTAGCATATCAAATCACAGTTTATTAGTCACATACACAGATTTACAGATGTTATCGCAGGGGCAGCAAAAGGCTTGTGTTTCTAGCCCCAACATTGCAACAATACCTAACAGTAATGCACAGTAGCTGTGCAGGTTGGCTCGTGGTGGAGAGATCATGGGTATGGTATATACAGTTGAAGTCAGAAGTTTACATACACTTAGGTTGGAGTCATTAAAACTTGTTTTTCAACCACTCCACAAATTTCTTGTCAACAAACTATAGTTTTGGCAAGTTGGTTAGGACATCTACTTTGTGCATTACACAATTCATTTTTCCAACAACTGTTATCAGATTATTTCACTTATAATTCACTATATCACAATTCCAGTGGGTCAGAAGTTTACATTCACTAAGTTCACAGTGCCTCTAAACAGCTAGGAAAATTCCAGAAAATGATGTCATGGCTTTAGAAGCTTCTGATTGGCTAATAGACATAATTTGAGTCAATTGGAGGTATACCTGTATTTATTTATTTATTTATTTATTTTTGCTCCTTTGCACCCCATTATTTCTATCTCTAATTTGCACATTCTTCCACTGCAAATCAACCATTCCAGTGTTTTACTTGCTATATTGTATTTACTTCGCCACCATGGCCTTTTTTTGCCTTCACCTCCCTTATCTCACCTCACTTGATCACATTGTATATAGACGTATTTTTCTACTGTATTATTGACTGTATGTTTGTTTTACTCCATGTGTAACTCTGTGTTGTTGTATGTGTCGAACTGCTTTGCTTTATCTTGGCCAGGTCGCATTTGTAAATGAGAACTTGTTCTCAACTTGCCTACCTGGTTAATTAAAGGTGAAATAAAAAATAAAAAAATGAAAAACGCCATAAAAAAGGCAGACTACAGTTTGCAACTGCACATGGGGACAAAGATCATACTTTTTGGAGAAATGTCCTCTGGTCTGATGATACAAAAATAGAACTGTTTGGCCACATTGACCATCGTTATGTTAGGAGGAAAAAGGGGGAGGCGTGCAAGTGGCAGCATCATATTGTGGGGGTGCTTTGCTGCAGGAGTGACTGGTGCACTTCACAAAATAGATGGCATCATGAGGATGGAAAATTATGTGGATATATTGAAGCAACATCTCAAGACATCAGTCAGGAAGTTAAAGCTTGGTCGTAAATGGTTCTTCCAAATGGACAATGACCCCAAGCATACTTACAAAGTTGTGGCAAAATGGCTTAAGGACAACAAAGTCAAGGTATTGGAGTGGCCAGCACAAAGCCTTGACCTCAATCCCATAGAATATTTGTGGGCAGAACTGAAAAAGTGTGAGCGAGCAAGGAGTCCTACAAACCTGTCTCAGTTACACCAGCTCTGTCAGGAGGAATGGGCCAAAATTCACTCAACTTATTGTGGGAAGCTTGTGGAAGGCTAACCGAAACATTTGACCCAAGTTAAACAATTTAAAGGCATGCTACCAAATACTAATTGAGTGTATGTAGACTTCTCACCCACTGGGAATGTGATGAAGGAAAGAAAAGCGGAAATAAATCATTCTCTCTAATATTATTCTGACATTTCACATTCTTAAAATAAAGTGGTGATCCTAACTGACCTAAGACAGGGAATTGTGATTAAATGTCAGGAATTGTGAAAAACAGAGTTTTTAAATGCATTTGGCTAAGGTGTATGCAAACTTCTGACTTCAACTGTACATGCACAGTACCAGTCAAAAGTTTGGACATACCTACTCATTCCAAGTTTATATTCAAAATTTTAAAAACATTTCTACATAGTGAAGACTTCAAAACTATGAAATAACACATACAGTGGGGCAAAAAAGTATTTTGTCAGCCACCAATTGTGCAAGTTCTCCCACTTAAAAATATGAGAGAGGCCTGCAATTTTCATCATAGGTACACTTCAACTATGACAGACAAAATGAGAAAAAAATCCAGAAAATCACATTGTAGGATTTTTATGAATTTATTTGCAAATTATGGGGGAAAATAAGTATTTGGTCAATAACAAAAGTTTATCTCAATACTTTGTTATATAGCCTTTGTTGGCAATGACAGAGGTCAAAAGTTTTCTGTAAAATCTCACAATACATTCATTCTTTCCTTTACACGGATCAATCGTCCTGGTCCCTTTGCAGAAAAACAGCCCCAAAGCATGATGTTTCCACCCCCATGCTTCATAGTAGGTATGATGTTCTTTGGGTGCAACTCAGCATTCTTTGTCCTCCAAACACGACGAGTTGAGTTTTTCCCCAAAACTTATATTTTGGTTTCATCTGACCATATGACATTCTCCCAATCTTCTTCTGGATCATCCAAATGCTCTCTAGAAAACTTCAGACGGGCCTGGACATGTACTGGCTTAAGCAGGGGGACACGTCTGGCACTGCATGATTTGAGTCCCTGGCGGCGTAGTGTGTTACTTATGGTAGGCTTTGTTACTTTGGTCCCAGCTCTCTGCAGGTCATTCACTAGGTCCCCCCGTGTGGTTCTGGGATTTTTGCTCACCGTTCTTGTGATCATTTTGACCCCACGGGGTGAGATCTTGCGTGGAGCCCCAGATTGAGGGAGATTATCAGTGGTCTTGTATGTCTTCCATTTCCTAATAATTGCTCCCACAGTTGATTTCTTCAAACCAAGCTGCTTACCTATTGCAGATTCAGTCTTCCCAGCCTGGTGAAGGTCTACAATTTTGTTTCTGGTGTCCTTTGACAGCTCTTTGGTCTTTGCCATAGTGAAGTTTGGAGTGTGACTGTTTGAGGTTGTGGACAGGTGTCTTTTATACTGCTAACAAGTTCAAACAGGTGCCATTAATACAGGTAACGAGTGGAGGACAGAGGACCTCTTTAAAGAAGAAGTTACAGGTCTGTGAGAGCCAGAAATCGTGCTTGTTTGTAGGTGACCAAATACTTATTTTCCACCATAATTTGCAAATAAATTCATAAAAAATCCTACAATGTGATTTTCTGGATTTTTTCCCCCTCATTTTGTCTGTCATAGTTTAAAATTACATGCCTCTCTCATCTTTTTAAGTGGGAGAACTTGCACAATTGGTGGCTGACTAAATACTTTTTTGCCCCACTGTATGTACTCTTTTAGACTTGAGATTCTTCAAAGTAGACACCCTTTGGCTTGATGACAGCTTTGAACAGTCTTGGCATTCTCTCAACCAGATCCACTCCCCTGGAATGCATTTCAATTAACATGTGTGCCTTGTTAAAAGTTAATTTGTGGAATTTCTTTCCTTCTTAATGCATTTGTGCCAATCAGTTGTGTTGTGACAAGGTAGGTGTAATGTAAACGCTGGGGGTCGAGAAGCAGGTGCAGGTGGTAAGTTAAATATAACAAATAACATGGAATGATACAACGTAGGAGCAGCGTCTAGACATGAAGAACAGAAACAATAGTGCCTGGGGAAGGAACCTAAGTGAGTGCCAGATAAAGGGGAGGTAATGAGTCAGGAAATGGAGTCCAGGTGTGCTTAATGATGAAACGCAGGTGTGCGTAATGATGAAAGCCAGGTTCGCTAAGGATGGTTCCCAGGACCGGTGGTTAGTTAACCGGTGACATCAAAAGCCGGAGGGGAGGAGCGGTAGTAGAAGTGACAGTAGGGATCTGACGGCAAAGGTGGGAGCTCCCTCAACGTCCATGGGGGGCGAAGGGTTGTTGTGTGTGACAACATCAGCCAGGGGACCAGGAACCACCGGCCTGAGAAGTGAGACATGAAAAGAAGGTGTGATGCGGTAGTCACTGGGATGCTGTAACCTATTTGTCATCTCGTTGACCCTCTGGAGAACCTTGAATGGGCCCACAAACTGGGGACTCAGCTTCTTGCAAGGCAGACTGAGTTGGATGGTTCCTGGTAGAAAGCCATACGCGATCCCCAGGATGGAACACTAGAGTCTCACGTGAGTCTTGCTCCACGTTTGAACCACTCATCAAGCGCAGGAGCTTTGGTCTGGCCCGGGGTTCATGGAGCCAGAACCAGCTGAAAACACAGAACACACTGGAAGGGAGTCAGCAATGTGGATGAGTGAATTAATGAATTATGGGCGTAGTCCGCCCATGGAAGGAATCGGGCCCACTGTCCCTGCCTGTCATGGCAGTGACTCCTCAGGAACCTCCCCAACTCCTGGTTCATCCTCTCCACCTGCCAGTTGGACTGAGGCCTATACCCGGAAGTGATGATGACCATGACCCAGAGCTTCTCCGTAAGTGCTCTCCATACCTGTTGTGTGAATTGAGGCCAACAGTCAGAGACTATGTCCTCCGGGAAAGGCATAATTCCGGAAGACCTGCTGGAATAGTGTCTCAGCAACCTGGAGAGCAGTAGGGAGACCAGAGAGAGGAATGAGACGACAGGATTTAGAAAATCTATCCACAACCACCAAAATGGTGGTGAAACCGTCAGAGGGGGAGATGGATTGACGAGACCAGGGACAGCTGTGCACACCCAGGTCAGCAGCCAATCCCTTATCCCTGTGGGAACGTTCAGTAGATGCGCTCAGGAGGACAGCTTGTGGGTGCGGGTTCCCTCTCCAGAGCCTGGCGGATCTATGTCCCAGACCACAGGGGCTACGACTCGTGAGGAAGGGATTATGGGTGCATTCTGGAATGACCCTCTCCCGAATCTTAGAGACGGGACAGGGCATTTGCTTTGGTGTTCTTTGAACCTGGGCAATAGGTCAGCATGATGTCAAATCTTGTAAAGAACAGGGCCCACCATGCTTGGAGCGAATTCAGTCTCTTCGCTGTCCGTATATACTACAGGTTCCTATGGTCGGTGAGGATGACGAATGGGTCCTTGGCGCGCTCCACACCTCTAATGTCAACTTTACAGCAAAGCAATTCCTCTCTACAGGGGACATTTTCTTAGAGTAATACGCACACAGATCTCATTCCTGTGGATTACCTTGTCGTTGAGACAGAACTGCCCCCATGCCCACCTCTGAAGCATCCACCTCCACCACAAAGGATATCATGGGATCTGGATGTTTGAGCAATGGGGTGGAGGTGAAATGCCCCTTCAGTAGGCTGAAGGCCTCTTCAGCTGCTGGACTCCACACCAACCTACAGGGACTACCCTTGAGGAGAGAGGTGAGAGGAGTGGTGATGGAGCTGAAGTTCCTGATGAAATTGCGGTAGAAGTTGGCAAACTCCCAAAACAATTGTAACCCCTTTATGGTGGTTGGGACTGGCCATGACCTGACCACATCTACCTTCTTGATGACCATCTTCCCTCCTTGGGGGCTGATTTGGTAACCAAGGAAGGAGACAGCCTCCTGATGAAACTGGCACTTCTCAGCCTTGGCAAACAGTTGGTTAGCTAGGAGGCGTTCCAGGACTACACAGGCATGAGCTATGTTCTCTTCCAAGGTAGCCGGGTAAACCAGGATGTTGTCGACATCCACGACCACCTGGCGTCCGAGCATGTCCTAGAACACCTCGTTGAAGAATGCCTGGAACACTGACAGAGCATTGGCTAAGCCAAATGGTATCACCAAGTACTCAGAGGGACCAGACATTGTGCTAAAAGCTGTCATCCGTTCATCTCCCTCTCAGATGCGGATGAGATTGTAAGCACTCTGCAGGTCCAACTTGGCAAAAAATACGGGCCCCGCGGAGCTGTTCGATGGCTGCCAGCACCAATGGAAGAGGGTAACGGTACTTGGTGGTGATTTCATTGAGTCCTCTGTAATCAGTACATGGGCAACCTCCCAAAGCAGGAGAAGTGGACGTGCAGATGAAACCTTGTTGGAGCGCCTCATGGATGTGCTAGGTTTCAACCACCGACAGAGGGTAGATGCCTCTGGGCGGGGGCCCAGAGCCTGCAAGCAGGTTGATGGCACAGTCTCAGGGGCGATGAGGAGGGAGACAGGAGGCGCGGGTTTTGGAAACTACCTCCCACAGGTCCTGGTATACCTCCGTAGAAGTTGGGCTGAAGGGCAACCACAGGACTCTCAACTGACGCGAAACCCAAGGGGATGGGCATTCGGGTGCCCAGTCTGTGATTTTCATCCTCGACCATAAGATTGGTGGGGTTGTTGCGTTGAAGCCAGGGGAGGCTGAGGATGATCTTTTGAGCTGGTGCACTAGTGGTGAAGAAGGAGATGATCTCCTGATTGATAGAATCCACTGTGAGGGTGAGTGGTTTGGTGATGTGTGTAATGGTCCCGGAACCTAATGTACGATTATCGAGGGCTTGAACCGGTTTAGGAGAGGAGAGCGGGTATGAGGTGAAGTTGAGAAAGGAGGCAATGGTCTGGTCAATAATGTTCCCTGTGGCACCAGAATCCACTAATGCTGTGGAAACAGTACATGAGGGACAGTCAGCTACTGCGATCGACACCAAAAAGGGTTTGGCAGAAAGTGATGGAGGGATACTCACACCTGCTCCAGGAGGTGGAAGATCACGTGATGGTCACTCTGCTCTCGTGGATCCCGAGTTGGGACGTACCGGACACTGCTGGAGCTGGTGGCCAACTTGACCACAATAGAGACAGAGCCTCAGCTGACCCCTACCTCCATAGGTTCAGGATCTGATCCAAAGTGTTCACTAAGGGAGGAAGATCAGGGATGAGAGTGACGACGCTCCCAAAGAAGGTTAACCAGACAGATGGCCATCGCGATGAGTGCATCCAAGGAGAGGTTGTTGTCTCGACAAGCCAGTTCTGTCTGAACCTCCTCGTGCAGTCCTCCTATGAATAGCGGATGAAGCGTCGGCTCATTCCATCCACTGGATGCTACTTCTGTCCAGAAGGTGAGCGCCGTCTGTTCCTCCTGCCATAGTTGGTGTATGCCCCCCCCTTTGCCTTCTGATGGATGATCGAAGATACCTCTGAACCGAGCCATGAACCCCTCATTCAAATCCAGTTTCTCCTCCTCTCTCTCCCAAATGGCCATGGCCCAGTCCAACGCCCGCCCAGTCAGCAGAGAAATAACTGTGGAAACCTTGGACCTCTCGGTGGTAGGAGCTCCCATCTGGTGTGCAAAGTAGAGGGAGCACTGTAGTAGGGAGCCACGTTATTTAGAAGGCGTAGCGTCATATTCATCCGGGAGGGACAAGCGGGAATCGCTGACCTAGGCAGGTTGCTGAATGGGCTGGTGTGCTGGCTCGCTGGGTCGACTGGTGTTAGAGTATCCTCCGCTAGTTGAAGGCAACGCTTCTCGGGTATGTTTGAGACGTTGAACACAACAAAGAACCTCTTCCATAGCCTTCACCAGTTGTGCCATCTGGTCGTGGTGTTGACGAAGTAGGTATCCCTGCTCGTCGAATTTCTAGGAGATGTTCTGATTTCCTGCTGCTTCCATTTTGTGAGGCAGTATTCCGTAACGTAAACGCTGGGGGAGTCAAGAAGCAGGTGTAAGTGGTAAGTTTAATATAACAAATAACATTGAATGATACAACGTAGGAGTAGCATCTAGACATGAACAACAGAAACAATACTGACTGGGGAAGGAACCTAAGGGAGTGCTAGATAAAGTGGAGGTAATGAGTGAGATAATGGAGTCCAGGTGTGCTTAATTATGAACGCCGGAGAGAAGGAGCGGGAGTTGACCTGACAGTAGGGATGGTATACAGAAGATTTAGTAAAAGCCAAGTCCATATTATGGTAGGAACAGCTCAAATAAGCAAGGTGAAACGACAGCCCATCATTACTTTAAGACATGAACATCAGTCAATGTAGAAAATGCCAAGAACTTTGAAAGTGCAGTCACAAAAACCATCAGGCGCTATGATGAAACTGGCTATCATGTGTGCCGTCACAGGAATGGAAGACCCAGAATTACCTCTGACGCAGGGGATACGTTCATTAGAGTTAACTACACCTCAGATTGCAGCCCAAATAAATGCTTCACAGAGTTCAACAGACACATCTCAACATCAACTGTTCAGAGGAGACTGCGTGAATCAGGTGGAAATCTGTATAGGTGTATGTTTGTGTGCGTGGTTGTCTCTTAGAAAAAAGGGTCTATCTGGAACCTGAAAGGGTTATTCTGCTGTCCTCATTGGAGAATCCTTTGGGTTCCATGTAGAACTGTTTTCAGAGAGGGTTCTACCTGGATCCGAAAAGAGTTCTCCTACGGAGACAGCTGAAGAACCCCTTTGGAACCTTTTTTTCTAAGTGTAGATGCATTTTGTCATGACAGGAACAAATAAGTATGGATGGGTAATGGGCAGTGGTGCAGCAGGGCTACCACACTAGCCCTCTTCTCTAATTAACCAACCTGTGTGTTTCATAACGTGGGGAGATGGACCATCCTTCAGAAACATAACTAAACCCTGCAAAATGCTGAGCCGTACAGCCTTCCTCTATCTGCCTCTGATGTTATTAGGGACAGGATAAATCCCCTTCGGACCGAGCGCATTTTCCTCAAGCATTCTTTTGATTAGCGTGAAACCAGACTGTCAAGTCAGCTGCATGGCAGAGGGGGAAAAACGAACAGAAAAACGAAACAAGTCTTATACATCCTTTATCATCTTCCTCTGTGATACTTCAAACGGAGAGGCACACACGGCATTGGCGATGGCGTCTTGGAAGAGAATTCATCCATAACTTCAAATGCTGCAACAGTAAGCTGTATACAAATGGAAAGCTAAATAAAGAAATAACTCAGTGAGGTATTAAGCTGATAAGAGACGAAAAAGAGGCCTGTCTGCTTTAAGAGAGCGCCAGCAAGCACTGGTTGCAATTAGCTCAGCCAAGCAAGTCCGCCGCACCAACACGTAAACAAATGAAGGCAATCAATTCGATTGTGGGTTCTGCTTCACTCACTCATGTTGCTCTAGAACATATTGCGACTCGAGGAACCTAGCATCTTGATATATCCTGTAGAACAGACACCATAAACTCTACAGCCCTGTTTAACTCCACAAAGACTTTGATCTTTAAGAGGAATTTTTTTAATTACCCCCAGCAGAGGTGCCAATTAGGAATTTAAACTCAGTTAAGGTTTAGTGTGGAGTTTGCATTGAAGTCATACTGTATTATGGTTCAGTTCAGACAGGAGCCCCTGCTGTGAGTAAAGTCATTCTCTTGTAAGCACCATTGCATATTTGTCTGATTATCCTCTCTCTGGTGGTGTGATGGGAGTTCCATAGTCTACGCCTCAGCACAGTAAAGAGCGAACATTCACATGGCTAACGGCTATATGTCCACATCTACAATTGGATAATAAGGTCAAGCACGCTCTACTCTGCATCATTTGCTGCCTAGAGGTTTGATGTAGAATGAGTAGGAATGAGCAATATATGCCTACGCTTTTCCAGGCAATCATTCACACTTAGCTTAATCGTTCATTGACATGGACCTTGGTCATTTATGCCTCTGCAATATACAGAAATTGAGATTCATGAGTGAGTTTTAATTGCAAACCAAAAGTAAGTTGATTCCCCAGTTCTTTGGGTTATATTGAGGTTAAATAGACGGGAGGCTTGGTGTAAAGGCTTGGGGGAATTGCTCTGCTTTTCATTCTCTGACATTTGAGGCATTAGCCTCAGAAGTGCAGGGCCCTGTTGGGTTGAACAACAAAGAGAACAGTCTAGTACCAGTGCAGCGGTGTTCTATAGTCACCTCTCTCCACTTATCTCTTCTCTCCCCCTCTCCATCTCTTCTCTCCTCTCTCCCCCTCTTCTCTTCTCTCCTCTCCTCTCCTCCATCTCTTTTCTCCTCTCTCCTCTCCTCTGTCTCTTCTCCTCTCTCCCCCTCTCCTCTCCTCCGTCTCTTTTCTCCTCTCTCCCTCTCTCCTCTCCTCCGTCTCTCCTCTCCTCTCTCCCCCTCTCCTCTCCTCCGTCTCTTTTCTCCTCTCTCCCCCTCTCCTCTCCTCCATCTCTTTTCTCCTCTCTCCCCCTCTCCTCTCCTCCGTCTCTTCTATTCTCTCTTCACCTCTCCTCCGTCTCTTTTCTCCTCTCTCCCCCTCTCCTCCGTCTCTTTTCTCCTCTCTCCACCTCTCCTCCGTCTCTTTTCTCCTCTCTCCCCCTCTCCTCCGTCTCTTTTCTCCTCTCTCCCCCTCTCCTCCGTCTCTTCTCTTCTCTCTTCACCTCTCCTCTCATCCTTACCATCCTCTCCTCTTTTCTCCTCATTTGACATTCAAGGAATGTCCCCCTGGATGTTATTAAAGAAAGGAATTTTCTCAGAATACTCAAAAGTGGACAAAGAGATGTTATACAACCCTAGGTTACCGTTACCCATAACCTACCAGAAATGTGATGGGATCGAATAAGAAAGCTACGTGAAGGGAATGGAGAAAGTGTATACAATGGGCCAGAAATACAATCTCACCTTCCCTCTTCCTCTTCTAAACCCCCCTCATATCATTGCAACCAGTCTAACATTTTTGTTCTCAACAACATGAGTCATGACGGGCGAGTTGGTGCTCTACTTTGCATGCCTTAGGAGGCGGTGAGCTCCAGGAGACAGATGCCATTTACTTTCCATTATGTGTGATTCATATATCTGCAAATTTACGGGGGGCATGAAGGGAGAAGTCAGGGGAATAATGGCCTGGAGACAAGCAGCATGAGATGGAGAAAGACACTGCCATGTCTGGTACAGAGGAATTGTCACTAGGATTATTGTCACTGAGATGTGACAAAGCAATCTGGTTCCGGGGAGGGTGACTGGGGAGGGTTTGGTTCAGCAGCATGAGAAACAGTCCTCGACCTATGCCTGCAGTACATGACTTGAGTGTCAGTGCAGTGTTCTACAGTATAAAGGGCTATTGACGAATGGTATCCAATTTTCTGTCCAAGGTCAACTGATATCTACTGACTGATACTTGCGGTTCACCAATAGGTATGCGTCTGGCCCGGACCAGGAAGCAACAGCACACGGGCTGATTGTCAATATTGTGGCTGACACTTCAACAGGATATCACCTTTTATTTGGTGCTCCCATGAACGTTGATGTGTGTGACTGGAGGAAATATAAAGACTGATTGTGTTGTATTTCAGTACTCAGTAACACATCTTTATTTACATTTTAGTCATTTAGCAGATGCTCTTATCCAGAGCAATTAGGGTACAGTGCCTTGCTCAAGGGCACATTAACATATTTTACACCAAGTTGGCTCAGGAATTCAAACCAGCGACCTTTTGGCTACTGGCCCAATGCTTTAAACCACTAGGCTACCTGCCCCCTTGACTCTATGCTACTGCGTATTGAATGCTACTGAATTCATCAAGTATTCAGACCTCTTGACTTTTTCCACATTTTGTTACATTACAGACGAATTCAATTAATTGTTTTCCTCATCAATCTACACACAATACCCAATAATGACAGGTTTTTAGAAACTTTTGCAAATGTATTACAAATAAAAAGCAGAAATACCTTATTTACATAAATATTCAGACGCTTGCTATGAGACTCGAAATTGAGCTCGGGTGCATCCTGTTTCCATTGATCATCCTGGAGATGTTTCTACAACTTGATTGGAGTCCCACCTGTGGTAAATTCAATATATTGGACATGATTTGGAAAGAAACACACCTGTCTATATAAGATCCCACAGTTGACAGTGCATGTTTTCTTTTTTTTAAAGCCATGAGGTTGAAGGAATTGTCCGTAGAGCTCCGAGACAGGTTTGAAGGTCCCCAACAACACAGGGGCCTCCATCATTCATAAATGGAAGAAGTTTGGAACCACCAAGACTCTTACTAGAGCTGGCCGCACGGCCAAACCGAGCAATCCTGGGAGAATGTCCTTGGTCAGGGAGGTGACTAAGAACCCGATGGTCATGATGACAGAGTGGAGATGGGAGAAACTTCAAGAAGGACAACCTCTCTGCATCACTCCACCAATCAGGCCTTTATGGTAGAGTGGCCAGACGGAAGCCACTCCTCAATAAAAGACCTGCCAAATGTCACGCCTGGAGGTAACCTGGCACCATCCCTACTGTGAAGCATGATGGTGGCAGCATCATGCTGTGGGGATGTTTTTCAGTGGCAAGGGCTGGGAGACTAGTCAAGAGTGATGGAAAAATGAACGGAGCAAAGTACAGTGAGATCCTTGATGAAAACCTGTCCCAGAGCGCTCAGGACCTCAGGCAAAGGTTCACCTTCCAACAGGACAATGACCCTAAACACACAGCCAAGACAATGCGGGATTGGCTTCGGGACAAGTCTCTAAATGTCCTTGAGTTGCCCAGCCAGAGCCTGGACTTAAACCCAATCAAACATCTCTGGAGAGACCTGAAAATAGCTGTGCAGCAACTCCCCCATCCAAATTGACAGAGCTTGAGGGGATCTGCAGAGAAGAATGGGAGAAACTCCCAAAATACAGGTGTGCCAAGCTTGTAGCGTCATACCCAAGAAGACTCGATGCTGTAATCACTGCCAAAGGTGCTTCAACAAAGTGCTGATTAGAGGGTCTGAATACTAATGTAAATGTGATTTTTCAGTATTTTTTCAGATTTTTTTCTACATTTGCCAAAATGTCTAAAAACCTGTTTTTGCTTTGTCGTTAGGGGGTATTGTGTGTAGATGGATGAGGAGAAAAACACATTTAATCATTTTCAGAATAAGGTTGCACGGTAACAAAATGTGGAAAAAGTGAAAGGGTCTGAATTCTTTCCGAATGCACTGTACATTTATCACTTGAACCTCAGCACACGATCTCAATGTAGCGCATGCCTTAATGACAGAATGAACAAACATGTTGTTGCATGACGCTCATTTTATAGTTCTCTATCTAAAAAAATACAGAAACATTTGAAAAATGACACCTCTCTCTCATTGTGACTTTCACATACCCCAGGGGTATGCCCTAAATTTGCATCAGAGCCTGATAATATGATATCTATTTCTCTGCCCATCTGTGTGAATGTGTTAGACAGGGAACACATTGTAGCCATGGACACTGGAGAGAGAAGTGTGAGGACTGAAACATATTGATCTGTTGACATTTACTGACAACCACTGTTATCAATATTAACATTTGCACAACAAATGGAAGTCAATAACTGTCTTGTTGTTTTATTTTGACATTTTGTGTTGGATTGTTCCACCACCTTTTGAGTAAAGATGGCGTACAGTGGGAATTGAATAGGCTATTGTTGATGTGAAACGTTAATGTGAAAGCAAATGTTGGGTACATCCTCATGACTTACAAACTTCCAAATACAAGCTCTGTGTGTATCAATGGACTCAGAACATCTTATCACCCGAGTCAGTGAGGCTGAAGCAGCCATGCCAATAAAGCTCTTCGCCTGGTCACTTTGCCTGGTTAGCCATGGAGCCAGCGGAGGTTATGGTCCTCTTCGCTCTTCGCCTGGTCACTTTGCCTGGTTAGTCATGGTGCCAGCGGAGGTTATGGTCCTCTTCGCTCTTCGCCTGGTCACTTTGCCTGGTTAGTCATGGAGCCAGCGGAGGTTATGGTCCTCTTCACTCTTCGCCTGGTCACTTTGCCTGGTTAGCCATGGAGCCAGCGGAGGTTATGGTCGTCTTCGCTCTTCGCCTGGTCACTTTGCCTGGTCAGTCATGGAGCCAGTGGGGGTTATGGTCCTCTTCACCTGGTCACTTTGCCTGGTCAGTCATGGAGTCAGTGGGGGTTATGGTCCTCTTCGCCTGGTCACTTTGCCTGGTCAGTCATGGAGCCAGTGGGGGTTATGGTCCTCTTCGCTCTTCGCCTGGTCACTTTGCCTGGTTAGCCATGGAACCAGCGGAGGTTATGGTCCTCATCGCTCTTCGCCTGGTCACTTTGCCTGGTCAGTCATGGAGCCAGCGGAGGTTATGATCCTCTTCGCCTGGTCACTTTGCCTGGTCAGTCATGGAGCCAGCGGAGGTTATGATCCTCTTCGCTCTTCGCCCGGTCACTTTGCCTGGTCAGGCATGGTGCCAGTGGGGATTATGGTCCTCTTCGCCCTTCGCCTGGTCACTTTGCCTGGTCAGTCATGGTGCCAGTGGGGGTTATGGTCCTCTTCGCTCTTCGCCTGGTCACTTTGCCTGGTCAGTCATGGTGCCAGTGGGGGTTATGGTCCTCTTCGCCTGGTCACTTTGCCTGGTCAGTCATGGTGCCAGTGGGGGTTTTGGTCCTCTTCGGTCACTTTGCCTGGTCAGTCATGGTGCCAGTGGGGGTTATGGTCCTCTTCGCCTGGTCACTTTTCCTGGTCAGTCATGGTGCCAGTGGGGGTTTTGGTCCTCTTCGCTCTTCGCCTGGTCACTTTGCCTGGTTAGCCATGGTGCCAGTGGGGGTTATAGTTCCCTTCAATTTAATGGTGCCTTCATGGGTGTTTCATAATTCCAAAGCAAATTACAACAGTAAATGTCTTAACGTCAAGGGGTATTTCATTAGTTGAGATGACTGGAAATCTTACAGACAGTGGCAGTAAGTAAATAAACACAAAGCTATGAAAGCCAGGGAAAGGCTGTATATTATATTGTTACAGAAAAGCAAAGTTGCATGAGCGGCGACAAGAGAGAGTGATAGCAGGAGAAAGAAAAGCTCAATTATATGCATGAGATAATTACAGCTTCATAACTGAATAGCTGAATAGAGAAAATGTGCTCCCATCTGAATGAGGCCTCACAGCTGGAGAGAGGGCGAGAGCCGTCCTCTGTGTGGGAACAGCGGCCCCCTTTCTGCCCCCCGATTGTACATATTGTTCACACTAGTCTATTTATAAATGTTGGCTTTTCAGAAGGAAGAAAAATGAAAAAGGGGCCCCCGGCCCCCAGCCCCACGTTCTGCTATGTTGTTCCGAGGCTTGATTATACAGTGGAGCAGATTGAGTGTAGCGCCTGTGTGCCTTTTGGAGGACAGATCATCTCTGGTGCATTTCTGGTTGTTTGCTGTCCAGCAGCCAAGTATAGCTGACAGAATGTGATTCCTCATTGACTGCTGGACTCTGCTGTGCTTGTGGCCATCACTCTCTGAGCTGGCCAGTGGTGAGCCTTTCAGAACCGTTTTGTGTCAAACGCTCTTTATTGGTCCTGTAAAAGGCTGCATCCTCCATTCCGGCTGTCCTCTGGATCAGTGCCATCCTCTGCATGAGTCGAGCAGTACCTCATAATGCTTTGTAATGATTTCCTTAACTAGGCCATTTATCAGATTGTATTTGTCATCACTTTCTCCCTCCCGCTCGTCAAGACAATGGCGTGTGTGTGTGGATAAGCTTTCCGCCTGAGAGGAGTGACAGTGACAGGCATCGTTCATCTGTCTGAAGGCATTTGTAAAAGTCACAGCCCTGAGGGCCAGTCATGACTAGGGGAAAGAGAGAAAGATGGAGAGAAAGACAGACAGCGAGATAGGGAGCGAGAGAATAGGAGGTGAGTCCAAGCAATGTATGTTGTGTCATAAAGATGCATAATGGATAATGTACACTGAGTGCACAAAATAGTATACTAAATATTGAGTTGCAAACCCCCCTTGCCCTCAGAACAGCTTCAATTCGTTGGGCCATGGACTCAACAAGGTGTCGAAAGCGTTCCACAGGGATGCTTGCCCATGTTGACTCCAATACTTCTCACAGTTGTGTCAAGTTGGCTGAATGTCCTTTGGGTGGTGAACCAATCTTGATACAGACGGGAAACTGTTGCAGTCAGGATTCAACAAGTGATGTCAATAAGGGACCATTGCTTTCAACTGGATTCACCTGTTCAGTGTCATGACGTGGCCCTCTTTGGGTATAGCGTGCCTTCCCCCTCTTTCTCTCTTCTACACCCAGGCTGCTGTTATCTCAGGTTGTAAATGCCTGGAGAAGATTCTTCCTTCTGGCCAGACAGTATAGAGAGAGAGTAAGTTTTCATAGAGAGAACAAAGGAATTTCTTCCACATCACAGAACTTGAGAACTGAACAATATTCATGTTCTGGAGAATGTATAAACGGTCGGTGAAGTAGCCAGCTACGAACTGGTTCGTTTTGTACAATTTTGTGAAACTCATGAGAGACAATACAGCCACATTACCATTACCCTGTTTATAGAAGAGTCTCAGTTATGAGGCTTGCATCTACTTGTTGAATAAAATTAATGAGTAAAGATGAAACTATTTGTGAAATTATGTAATGTGATTTTAAACTGTTTAACACCTTTGGGATCGTTCAGGAGACGCTAGCGTCCCACCTCGCCAACAGCCAGTGAAAGTGCAGTGCGCCAAATTCAAAACAACAGAAATCTCATAATTAAAATTCCTCAACCATACAAGTATTTTACACAATTTTAAAGATACACTTCTCGTTAATCCAACCACAGTGTCCGATTTCAAAAAGGCTTTTAAGCGAAAGCAGAACATGTCATTATGTTAGGTCAGCAACTAGTCAGCCATTTTCCAACCAAAGAGTGGTGTCACAAAAAGCAGAAATATAGATAGAATTAATCACTAACCTTTGACAATCTTCATCAGATGACACTCCCAGGACTCAATGTTACACAATACATGTATGTTTTATTCGATCAAGTTCATATTTATATCCAAAAACCTTGGCGCCATGTTCAGAAATGCCTGCAAAACATCCGGAGAAATTGCAGAGAGCCACATCAAATAACAGAAATACTCATCATAAACTTTGATGAATGATACATGTTTTACATAGAATTAAAGATAAACTTGTTCTTAATCTGGACTGTGAATACGCACTGGAGGCCTAGTGCGTGGAGCCGGTACAGGTGGCACTGGACTGGTGACACGCACTTCAGGGTCAGTACGGGGAGGAGGCACAGGACGTACCGGAATGGGGAGGCGCACTGGCGTCCAGATGTGTGGAGCCGGCACAGGTTTCTCCAGACTTCTAGCCGGATCTTCTGGTCGAACGTTGAGCAGAACACACTTGCACAACAGCTCTCTCATCTCTTTCTCTCCCAACGTCTCCATTGCCTCCCTGACGGTCTCTGGCTTCTCAGGGTGAGTATGGGAAGCTGGCACAGATGGCACCGGACTGATGACCCGCTCTGCTGTCCTCCATTATTACCTTCCGTCTGCCGCCAAGGAAGGGTTTCGCATCCACCCATCACTTCTTCCCATGTCCAAAACTCCTTTCCCTTTTGGGAACGCTGCTTGGTCCTGGTTTGGTGGGATATTCTGTCATGTTCTTCAAAATGAGCAGAACAAGGCGCAGCGTGAGTATAGTTCCACATATTTTTAATCTCTGTGAAACAAACAAAACAATAAACTAATAACAAAATGTGAAGTCATGAAGTGCACACAGGCAACTAAACACATACAATATCCCACAAAGCAGGTGGGAGATAAGGATCCCTAAATATGATCCCCAATTAGAGGCAACGATTACCAGCTGCCTCTAATTAGGAACCATACAAAACCACCAACATAGAATACACCTTCTAGAACACCCCCCCTAGTCACACCATTAAAGGAAGCTGATAAACAAACAACCTCTCTATGGTCACACCCTGACCATAGAGAGCCATTGGATTCTCCAAAGTGGTTTAGGTCAGGGTGTGACCATAGAGAGGTTGTTTGTTTATCAGCTTCCTTTAATGGTGCGTTTAAAAGGAAACATGTTACACCATACTATCTCTCTGTTGAGGTTTTTAGATGGACTCGGGAGAAATTATACAGAACAGAGATCATTATGATGCCGTGAGAGAAGAGAATTCTCTCACATGATCAACCTCACTGAGTATATCATATTGCCGTCTACCTCTCTCGCTCTCTCTCTCCCTCTCTCTCTTCCTCTCTCTCGTGCTTTCTCTCTCTCTCTCTCTTCCTCTCTTCCTCCCTCTCATGCTTTCTCTCTCTCTCTCTCTCTCTCTCTCTCTCTCTCTCTCTCTCTCTCTCTCTCTCTCTCTCTCTCTCTCTCTCTCTCTCTCTCTCTCTCTCTCTCTCTCTCTTCCCCTCTCTCTCACTTCCCCTCTCTCTCTCTCTTCCTCTCTCTCATGCGTTCTCTCTCTCTTCTCTCTCTCTGCTGCGATAATGGTCTTTAGTGTCCGTGCTGACGGCCAGTAAAGCTAAACATCTCCCTCTGCTTGTAATACAACCTGGCCCCAGGACTCTATATCTCTTTCATGCTCGCATCATCTCTGCTATTGTTTGGAATTGAGTTTTCAGTGCCGCAATGAGCTGAGGTCTGTCAATTATTGTTTGGCATTGGGCAACGGTGGACTCTGTTACTGGCTCATCATATAGGGCCTGGGGTTGCCATGGAGACCCACTGTGGTTTGGCTAGAGAATGTGCATTCTCTCTTGTTTCTTGTCCCAATAGGGCCACCATCACTCACCTTATTGAAGTAATAAAGAGTTGGATGGAGTTGCCCCAAGACACTGATTTTAGGTTGTTTATTTTTTTGAACTTAGTGGTTGACGTGATGACTTGGAGAGGGTAAGTTGTTGATAGATCAGTGCCCAAGGGCAGCGAGAACCAGGAGAATTGAAGTGACATGCTCATAGCTCATTAGCTTTGATGGGGGTCTGTGTCAGGGCAGGCACACGCACGCACGAGCCAAGCACAGCATTAGAATCCTGTTGTTCATTTTTGTATCTTCTCCTTTATCTATTTAAATGTCTACCCAGTAACATTGACAAATTGTCTGCGTGAGGGGAGTGACTATTGAATATGTTGAGATGCTATTCAGTTGAGATGCTATTCAAAACTCCAAGATCCAAGATGGCATAGCGGTCGGACGTGTGTTTGTCTTGTCCCATGTATATAGTCTTTCTTCTTTTTTTTCTGTATATATTTTCATCTCACTTTCCATCTACGAACTAAATATACTTTCCTGCAAGCCGCCTCACCCAATGTGGTACGGATATGCTATTTTTATACTTCATAACTGGAACCTCCATCAGAGGCTAGCCAGCTAACTAGCTACTAGCTAGTAGTCATTGATAGCCACTGCTAGCGGTCTTCACCTTGAGCTCGGACACCATCGGACTGCATTTCTCTACCGCATCACCGGATTCCTGCCGCAAGCCTGGACCATTACACCAGATTATTACAGCTAGCTAGCTGCAACCGAGTGGCCATTGCTGGCTAACGCCTCTGTCCCGAAGCAAGCACCAGTTAGCCTTGAGCTAGCTTCGAGCTAGGCCCATCTCCCGGCTAGCCGATGAATGTATACCAGCTAACTCTTGGGGTACAATAACTCTTTGCCATTTGGCCTGGACCCTTTATTGTTGACAACGAGCCCCGCCGATCCATCACGTTGGGTCTGTCGACATAATCGTCCGATGTGGTTTCAACAGGCTTTTCCGTTGCGATGTCGCCGAAGACCCATCTGCTAGCCCCGCCCCACTAGCTTTCTGAACGCTGTGTCTCCCTGACTCACCTATTGCTGCTCACTGGACCCTATGATCACTTGACTATACAGCTGATGCCTGCTGGACTGTTCACTAACACGCTACCTCATGTTGTTTATCTGTCGGCCCCAGCCTCGAACTCAGGTCCTGTATGTACCTAACGGACCCGCTCTGCCCATTCATCGCCATTTACCTGTTGTTGTTTTAGCTCTCCTGATCAACACCTGTGATTGCTTTATGCCTCTCTCTAATGTCAATATGCCTTGTCTACTGCTGTTTCGGTGAGTTCTTCTTGTTTTATTTCACTGTAGAGCCCCCAGTCCCGCTCAACATGCCTTAGATAGCTCTTTTGTCCCACCCACCACACGTGCAGAGACCTCACCTGGCTTAACTGGTGCCTCCAGAGATGCAACCTCTTTCATCGTCACTCAATGCCTAGGTTTACCTCCACTTTACGCACACCCCTTGTCTGAACATTATGCCCTGAATCTATTCTACTACGCCCAGAAATCTGCTCCATTTATTCTCTGTTCCCAATGCACTAGATGACCAGTTCTTATAGCCTTTAGCCATACCCTTGTCCTACTCCTCCTCTGTTCCTCTGGTGATGTAGAGGTTAACCCAGGCCCTGTAGCCCCCAGTACTACACCTATTCCCCAGGCGCTCTCATTTGTTGACTTCTGTAACTGTAAAAGCCTTGGTTTCATGCATGTTAACATCAGAAGCCTCCTCCCTAAGTTTGTTTTATTCACTACTGAGCACACTCAGCCAACCCTGATGTCCTAGCCGTGTCTGAATCCTGACTTAGGAAGGCCACCAAAAAGTCAGACATTTCCATCCCCAGCAACATTTTCTGTCAAGATAGAACTGCCAAAAGGGGTGGAGATGCAATCTACTCCAGAGATTGTCTGCAGAGTTCTGTTATACTAACCAGGTCTATGCCCAAACAGTTCGAGCTTCTACTTTTAAAAATCCACCTTTCCAGAATAAGTCTCTCACTGTTTCCGCTTGTTATAGACCCCCCTGTGCCCTGGATACCATATGTGAATTGATTGCCCCCCATCTATCTTCAGAGTTCTTTCTGTTAGGTGCCATAAACTGGGATATGCTTAACACCCCAGACATCCTACAATCTAAACTAGATGTCCTCAATCTCACACAAATTATGAAGGAACCTACCAGGTACAACCCTAATTCCGTAAACATGGGCAACCTCATAGATATCTTCCTGACCAACTTGCCCTCTAAATACACCTCTGCTGTCTTCAACCAGGATCTCAGCGATCAATGCCTCATTGCCTGCCTCCGTAATTGGTCCACTGTCAAACGGCCACCCCTCATCACTGTCAAAACGCACCCTAAAACACTTCTGCGAGCAGGCCTTTCTAATCGACCTGGCCCGGGTATCCTGGAAGGATACTGACCTTATTCCGTCAGTAGAGGGTGCCTGGTTGTTCTTGGCCTCCAGAGTGGCACAGTGGTCTAGGGCACTGCTACACAGTGCTAGCTGTGCCACCAGAGACTCTGGGTTTGTGCCCAGGCTCTGTCACAGCCGGCCACGGCCGGGAGGTCCATGGGGCGACGCACAATTGGCCTAGCGTCGTCCGGGTTTGTCAGGTAGGGATATCCATGACTCATCGCGCATTAGCGACTCCTGTGGTGGGCCGGGCGCAGTGCACACTAACCGCTGTGTTAAGAAGCAGTGCGGCTTGGTTGGGTTGTGTTTCGGAGGACGCATGGTTTTCGACCTTCGTCTCTAGCGATGAGACAAGATAGTAACCACTAACAATTGGATACCACGAAATTGGGGAGAAAAGGGGGTAAAAAAATATATATTTATAAAAGTGCTTTCCTCACCATCTTAAATAAGCATGCCTCATTCAAAAATGTAGAACTAAGAACAGATATAGCCCTTGGTTCACACAAACTTGACTGCTCTTGACCAGCACAAAAACATCCTGTAGCATACTGAATTAGCAGGAGGCTAGCTTTCAAACAGAAATGTGCATCCTGTAGCACTACTTACAAAAGGTTTTGGGACACTGTAAAGTCCATGGAGAATAAGATCACCTCCTCCCAGCTGCCCACTGCACTGAGGCTAGGAAACACTGTCACTACCGATAAATCTAAGATAATCGAGAATTTCAATAAGAATTTCTCTACAGCTGGCCATGCTTTCCACCTGGCTACCCCTACCCTGGCCAACAGCTCTGCACCCCCCGCAGCAACTTTCCCAAGCCCTCCTCCCCCACTTCTCCTGGGCTAGACAATCTGGATCCTCTTTTTCTAAAATTGTTGCAACCCAAATCAAATCAAATCAAATTGTATTTGTTACATACACATGGTTAGCAGATGTTAATGTGAGTGTAGCGAAATGCTTGTGCTTCTAGTTCCGACAATGCAGTAATAACCAACAAGTAATCGAACTAACAATTCCAAAACTACTACCTTATACACATAAGTGTAAGGGGATAAAGAATATGTACATAAACATATATGAATGAGTAATGGTACAGAGCAGCATAGGCAAGATACAGTAGATGGTATCGAGTACAGTATATACATATGAGATGAGTATGTAAACAAAGTGGCATAGTTAAAGTGGCTAGTGATACATGTATTACATAAATATGCAGTAGATGATATAGAGTACAGTATATACGTATACATATGAGATGAATAATGTAGGGTATGTAAACATTATATTAGGTAGCATTGTTTAAAGTGGCTAGTGATATATTTTACATCATTTCCCATCAATTCCCATTATTAAAGTGGCTGGAGTTAAGTCAGTGTGTTGGCAGCAGCCACTCAATGTTAGTGGTGGCTGTTTAACAGTCTGATGGCCTTGACTTAGAGGCTGTTTTTAGTCTCTCAGTCCCAGCTTTGATGCACCTGTACTGACATCGCCTTCTGGATGATAGTGGGGTGAACAGGCAGTGGCTCGGGTGGTTGTTGTCCTTGATGATCTTTGTGGCCTTCCTGTGACATCGGGTGGTGTAGGTGTTCTGGAGGGCAGGTAGTTTGCCCCCGGTGATGCGTTGTGCAGACCTCACTACCCTCTGGAGAGCCTTACGGTTGTGGGCGGAGCAGTTTCCGTACCAGGCGGTGATACAGCCCGCCAGGATGCTCTCGATTGTGCATCTGTAGAAGTTTGTGAGTGCTTTTGGGGACAAGCCGAATTTCTTCAGCCTCCTCTGAGGTTGAAGAGGCGCTGCTGCTGGACCAATTCAGTTTGTCTGTGATGTGTACGCCGAGGAACTTAAAACTTACTACCCTCTCCACTACTGTTCCATCGATGTGGATAGGGGGGTGTTCCCTCTGCTGTTTCCTGAAGTCCACAATCATCTCCTTAGTTTTGTTGACGTTGAGTGTGAGGTTATTTCCCTGACACCACACTCTGAGGGCCCTCACCTCCTCCCTGTAGGCCGTCTTGTTGTTGTTGGTAATCAAGCCTACCCCTGTTGTGTCGTCCGCAAACTTGATGATTGAGTTGGAGGCATGCGTGGCCACGCAGTCGTGGGTGAACAGGGAGTACTGGAGAGGGCTCAGAACGCACCCTTGTGGGGCCCCAGTGTTGAGGATCAGCGGGGTGGAGATGTTGTTGCCTACCCTCACCACCTGGGGGC
Organism: Oncorhynchus gorbuscha; assembly: GCF_021184085.1. Lineage (NCBI taxonomy): Eukaryota > Metazoa > Chordata > Actinopteri > Salmoniformes > Salmonidae > Oncorhynchus > Oncorhynchus gorbuscha. The sequence goes on from NC_060187.1 coordinate 39,986,565, forward strand.
GGCCCGTCAGGAAGTCCAGTACCAAGTTGCACAGGGCGGGGTCGAGACCCAGGGTCTCGAGCTTGATGATGAGCTTGTAGGGTACTATGGTGTTAAATGCCGAGCTGTAGTCGACGAACAGCATTCTCACAGGTATTCCTCTTGTCCAGCTGGGTTAGGGCAGTGTGCAGTGTGGTTGAGATTGCATCGTCTGTGGACTTATTCGGGCGGTAAGCAAATTGGAGTGGGTCTAGGGTGTCAGGTAGGGTGGAGGTGATATGGTCCTTGACTAGTCTCTCAAAGCACTTCATGATGACGGAAGTGAGTGCTACGGGCGGTAGTCGTTTAGCTCAGTTACCTTAGCTTTCTTGAGAACAGGAACAATGGTGGCCCTCTTGCAGCATGTGGGAACAGCAGACTGGGACAGGGATTGATTGAATATGTCCGTAAACACACCAGCCAGCTGGTCTGCGCATGCTCTGAGGGCGCGGCTGCGGATGCCGTCTGGGCCTGCAGCCTTGCAAGGGTTAACACGTTTAAATGTTTTCCTCACGTCGACTGCAGTGAAGGAGAGTCCGTATGTTTTGGTTGCGGGCCGTGTCAGTGGCACTGTATTGTCCTCAAAGTGGGCAAAAAGTTATTTTGTCTGCCTGGGAGCAAGACATCCTGGTCCGTGATGGGGCTGGTTTTCTTTTTGTAATCTGTGATTGACTGTAGACCCTGCCACATACCTCTTGTGTCTGAGCCGTTGAATTGCGATTCTACTTTGTCTCTATACTGACGCTTAGCTTGTTTGATTGCCTTGCGGACGGAATAGCTACATTGTTTGTATTTTGTCATGTTTCCGGTCAACTTGCCCTGATTAAAAGCATTGGTTCGCGCTTTCAGTTTCACGCGAATGCTGCCATCAATCCACGGTTTCTGGTTTGAGAATGTTTTAATCGTTGCTATGGGAACGACATCTTCAACGCACGTTCTAATGAACTCGCTCACCAAATCAGCGTATTCGTCAATGTTGTTGTTTGACGCAATACGAAACATATCCCAGTCCACGTGATGGAAGCAGTCTTGGAGTGTGGAATCAGATTGGTCAGACCAGCGTTGAACAGACCTCAGCGCTGGAGCTTCTTGTTTTAGTTTCTGTCTGTACGCAGGGAGCAACAAAATGGAGTCGTGGTCAGCTTTTCCGAAAGGAGAGCAGGGGAGGGCCTTATATGCGTTGCGGAAGTTAAAATAGCAATGATCCAAGGTTTTGCCAGACCTGGTTGCGCAATCGATATGCCGATACAATTTAGGGAGTCTTGTTTTCAGATTAGCCTCGTTAAAATCCCCAGCTACAATGAATGCAGCCTCAGGATATATGGATTCCAGTTTGCAAAGAGTCAAATAAAGTTCGTTCAGAGCCATCGATGTGTCTGCTTGGGGGGGAATATATACGGCTGTGATTATAATCGAAGAGAATTCCCTTGGTAGATAATGCGGTCGACATTTGATTGTGAGGAATTCTAAATCAGGTGAACCAAAGGACTTGAGTTCCAGTATGTTGTTGTCACCACACCACGTCTCGTTAACCATGAAGCATACGCCCCCGCCCCTCTTCTTACCAGAAAGATGTTTGTTTCTGTCGGCGCGATGCGTGGAGAAACCAGCTGGCTGCACCGACTCCGATAGCGTCTCTCCCATGAGCCATGTTTCCGTGAAGCAAAGAACGTTACAGTCTCTGATGTCCCTCTGGAATGCTACCCTTGCTCGGATTTCATCAACCTTGTTGTCAAGAGACTGGACATTGGCGATAAGTATGCTAGGGAGTGGTGCACAATGTGCCCGTCTCCGGAGTCTGACCAGAAGACCGCTTCATTTCACTCTTTTACGAAGTCGTTTTTTTGGGTGGCCGGCTGGGATTCATTCTGTTGTCCTGGGTGAAAGGCAGAACACAGGATCTGCTTCGCGAAAGTCATATTCTTGGTCGTACTGATGGCGAGTTGACGCTGCTCTTATATTCAGTAGTTCTTCTCGACTGTATGTAATGAAACCTAAGATGACCTGGGGTACCAATGTAAGAAGTAACACGTAAAAAAACAAAAAACTGCATAGTTTCCTAGGAACGCGAAGCAAGGCGGCCATCTCTGTCGGCGCCGGAAGTCTAACTCTCCTATTACTAGCCTGTTCAACCTCTCTTTCGTATCGTCTGAGATCCCTAAAGATTGGAAAGCTGCACCGGTCATCCCCCTCTTCAGTGGGGGAGACACTCTAGACCCAAACGGTTATAGACCCATATTATCCATCCTGCCCTGCCTTTCTAACAAACAGATCACAGACAATTTTGAATACCACTATACCTTCTCCACTATGCAGTCTGGTTCTGATCTGGTCATGGGTGCACCTCAGCCACGCTCAAGGTCAAACAATATCATAACCGCCATCGATAAAAGACAGTACTGTGCAACCGTCTTCATCAACCTGGCCAAGGCTTTCGACTGTCAATCGCCGCATTGTTTTCAGAATTACGAACGTAATTTGATGGTTGAAACAACGTTTATGGTTAGATTTTCACAGATTCCTTTCTTAGCAAAGCATTGTGCATGCTATATAGACCTTTTTAGGATATGAAAAATAATTTTATATAACAAAACAACACTTCATGTTATCTCTGGGACCGTTTGGATGATGAATCAGAGCAAGATTTCAGAATGTAAGTACACATTTCACCTTCAGAGGTGAATTTATCAAACCTATCGCGGTTTTGTTGTTAGCTCTCCTCAAACAATAGCATGGCATTTTTTCGCAGTAAATTGGACAGTGCAGTTATATTAACAAGAATTTAACCTTTTAACCGATATAAGACAATTATATGTACCTACATTTGTTGTTTCTACGATCGTGACACAGGGCCCTGCATGATTTCCTACTGTCCCGTTGACAGGACGCCTATCCCTATTATTAATAACCTCTTGGAACTCTGGGGGCTGTGAATGGGCTATGAATGAGCTTACATTTTCTACGTATTCCCCAAGGTGTCTACAGCATTGTGGCGTCTTTTTACGCATTTATGTTGAAGAATAGCCGTAAGGGACCACATTGAGCAAGTGGTCACATGTTGGCTCCCGCAGAAAATCTTGCGTAAAGTACAGAAGTAGCCATTATTCCAATCGCTTCTAATGAGAAACCAATTGTCCCGGTGGATATATTATCGAATAGATATGTGAAAAACACCTTGAGGATTGATTCTAAACAACGTTTGCCATGTTTCTGTCGATATTATGGAGCTAATTTTGAAAAAAGTTTGGCGTTGTAGTGATCGCATTTTCCGGTCGATTTCTCAGCCAAACGTGAAGAACAAACGGGAGCTATTTCGCCTACAAAAATAATATTTTTGGAAAAAAGGAACATTTCCTATCTAACTGGGAGTCTCATGAGTGAAAACATCTGAAGTTCTTCAAAGGTAAATTATTTAATTTGATTGCTTTTCTTATTTTCATGAAAATGTTGCCTGCTGCTAGCAGGGCATAATGCTATGCTAGGCTATGATAAACTTACACAAATGCTTGTCTAGCGTTGGCTGTAAAGCATATTTTGACAATCTGAGATGACAGTGTGATTAACAAAAGGCTAAGCTGTGTCTCAATATATTTCATTTGTGATTTTCATTAATAGGAAGATTTTCTAGGGATATTTATGTCCTCTGCGTTATGCTAATTCGTTTGAGGCGATGATTACGCTCCCGGATCCGGGTTTGAGAGTCGCAAGAAGTTTTTAACAAACCTCCAAACGAGCTTCAATGCCATACAACACTCCTTCTGTGGCTTCCTACTGCTCTTAAATGCAAGTAAAACTAAATGCATGCTCTTCAACTGATTGCTGCCCGCACCCGCCCACCAGACTAGCATCACTACTCTGGACGGTTCTGACTTAGAATATGTGGACAACTACAAATACCTTGGTTAGATTGTACACTCTCCTTCCAGACTCACACTAAGCATCTCCAATCCAAAATTAAATAGAGAATCGGCTTCCTATTTCGTAACAAAGCCTCCTTCACTCACTGACTATCCTACCGATCCTCGACTTCGGGAATGTCATTTACAAAATAGCCTCCAACACCCAACTCAGTAAATTGGATGTAGTCTATCACAGTGCCATCCGTTTTGTCACCAAAGCCCCATATACTACCTACCACTGTGACCTGTATGCTCTTGTTCGCTGGCCCTCGCTACATATTTGTCACCAAACCCACTGGCTCCAGGTCATCTATAAGTCTCTGCTACGTAAAGCCCTGCCTTATCTCAGCTCACTGGTCACCATAGCAACACACACCTGTAGCACACGCTCCAGCAGGAATATTTCACTGGTTACCCCAAAGCCAACACCTCTTTGGCCACCTATCCTTCAAGTTCTCTGCTGCAAATGACTGAAACGAATTGCAAAAATCTGTACATAGCCAATCTGTAATTAGCCCATCCATCTACCTCATCCCCATATTGTTATTTATTTTTCTTGCTCTTTTGCACCCCAGTATCTCAACTTGCACATTCATCTTCCGCACATCTATCACTCCAGTTTTTAATTGCTAATTATTTCGCCACTATGGCCTATTTATTGCCTTACCTCCCTTACCTTATCTTATCTTTTATCTTTTTTTAAAATCTTTTTTTTAATACAACTTTTCTATTGTATTATTGACTGTATGTTTGTTTATTCCATGTGTAACTCTGGGTTGTTGTTTGTGTCACACTGCTTTGCTTTATCTTGGCCAGGTCGCAGATGTAAATGAGAACTTGTTGTCAACTTGCCTACCTGGTTAAATAAAGGTGAAATAAATAAATAAAAATAAATAAAATTGTAATTATTTCACCACTATGGCCTATTTATTGCCTTACATCCCTAATCTTACTAAATTTGCACACACTGTACATAGATTTTTCTATTGTGTTATTGAATGTACGTTTATTGATCCCATGTGTAACTCTGTGTTGTTGTTTTTGTCGCACTGCTTTGCTTTAATCTTGGCCAGGTCGCAATTGTAAATGAGAACTTGTTCTCAACTGGCCTACCTGGTTAAATAAAGGTGAAAAAAAAATACAAAAATAAAAGATGGAATATATTTTCTTTGATCACCAGTTCCATCGTTCTGCTTATAAGACAGATGGGGAAGAACACGTTCTGTTATTATTTATTTGGGCGACGGGCTTCCTGCAGAGACATAATCAGAAAGTTTTCACAATATTTCTAGCATTGTAAAACAAGGTCAAAGTAATTGTTGGTGCCCGATACAAATAGTTTGGGCTCAGTGAGTTTGTATTTTTTATGAAATGCAGCCCTGACATGGAATTTCCATTAGCCAATGACTGTTCTCTTTGTAATGTCAGAAGCATCCGCCCTATGAATGTAATTCATTCTATTTGTCTCATTCCCTCGGTGCTGCTAGTGCATATTAAACTACAAATCAAATGTCTGACTCAGGATTGATCAATTAAAAACACATGCAGAGAATGCTGTGAGAAAACTACTGACCATTCTCCTTGTTAGAGTGTCTATCTAACGACCGACACGGGGCTGTTCTGTTCTGTGCTCCAGTTAGCCTATTTACTTGTGAAGGCTGACTCAAAACAGTCATCTCCCCTAAGTGCAGTGTACACTTCTTTCCATGCTCGCCTTATTGACTCTGTTGTCAGAGTGAGTGCTTAGTTTGGAGAGATTTGCTTCGAGGTCCATGTATTGAGATGACAATAACACTGCTGCCCTCTCTATGAAGCAGGGTAATCGCTTCTCATCACCGCCAAGCACAGAACCACTTCTCCCTTGGAAAAAAGACATCTTCAAAACCAAACAAAAGCTGCTCTCATCATCGCTGACTGTGTCGAGCCCGAATGTGTTTCTTGTTTATCTGGCAAGGGCCCGACTACAGGCCCGTTTCCTCCTCGACTTCTCCTCTCCTGGTCCTCTCCCCTTAATTTATTATGGATCACTAGCACCCACCTGAGAGGCTTCATTTCACCCTCATTTATAGCTTCTGGCTGCTGACTATCCTCTTTCCTCCGACGCTCTATGGCCCCTGTGGCGCTCCCACAATGCCTGTCACCGAACCACCAGACCGTCAAACCACCAACATCATCCCACGCTTTGTCTCCCCTCCTCCTCCCCCCTTCATTTCTACTCATTTTCACCCCCTGCGTAATTTAACCCACTCGTGCAACCCCAGTAATGGCAAGTGACCAAGTGTGGTTTGTTGATTGCCTTTAAGTGCTTGTGTCAGTTGTTTCTGGGTCAATGAGCTGCGGTTGCTGGACTGGTGCCAAGAATCCCCCACCCTTCACCACCACCCCCCTCTACCCCAGACAGTAGCACTGTCCTCTCTCATCCTCTCTCCCTATGACTTCCTCTTATTGCCTCTCCTTTCTCCTCATTCATCCATTCTTTCCTTTCCCCTCTTCTCGATTCCTTTTTTCAGTTTCTCCTCTCCCTTTTCCATCCTCTTGTATTCTCTCCCCTCATATCATTCCTTCCATTCTACTCACCTCTCTTCTCATCTCCCTCTCTTCTGGTAATGGTAAATGGATAAAGGGGAGTTATGGATGGAAATCAATCAGGGCAGTTCTCCAAACAGTCACCTCTTACTCCTATCCCTAACATAGGAGCCCAAACACACAACAGTGTAGTGTCAACAACGCACCCACTGCCAGCTATCCTACTTCAGCAGTACTGTATCATTTTAATCATTTTAGTCAATAAGATTCTTGCTACGTAAGCTTAACTTTCTGAACATTCGAGACGTGTAGTCCACTTGTCATTCCAATCTCCTTTGCATTAGCGTAGCCTCTTCTGTAGCCTGTCAACTATGTGTCTGTCTATCCCTGTTCTCTCCTCTCTGCACAGACCATACAAACGGAACTGCCGATCTGCGACCAACAAGGCAGAGTTCATCTCAGCCTATGCCTCCCTCCAGTCCCTCGACTTCTTGGCACTGACGGAAACATGGATCACCACAGACAACACTGCTACTCCTACTGCTCTCTCTTCGTCCGCCCACGTGTTCTCGCACACCCCGAGAGCTTCTGGTCAGCGGGGTGGTGGCACCGGGATCCTCATCTCTCCCAAGTGGTCATTCTCTCTTTCTCCCCTTACCCATCTGTCTATCGCCTCCTTTGAATTCCATGCTGTCACAGTTACCAGCCCTTTCAAGCTTAACATCCTTATCATTTATCGCCCTCCAGGTTCCCTCGGAGAGTTCATCAATGAGCTTGATGCCTTGATAAGCTCCTTTCCTGAGGACGGCTCACCTCTCACAGTTCTGGGCGACTTTAACCTCCCCACGTCTACCTTTGACTCATTCCTCTCTGCCTCCTTCTTTCCACTCCTCTCCTCTTTTGACCTCACCCTCTCACCTTCCCCCTACTCACAAGGCAGGCAATACGCTCGACCTCATCTTTACTAGATGCTGTTCTTCCACTAACCTCATTGCAACTCCCCTCCAAGTCTCCGACCACTACCTTGTATCCTTTTCCCTCTCGCTCTCATCCAACACCTCCCACACTGCCCCTACTCGGATGGTATCGCGCCGTCCCAACCTTCGCTCTCTCTCCCCCGCTACTCTCTCCTCTTCCATCCTATCATCTCTTCCCTCTGCTCAAACCTTCTCCAACCTATCTCCTGATTCTGCCTCCTCAACCCTCCTCTCCTCCCTCTCTGCATCCTTTGACTCTCTATGTCCCCTATCCTCCAGGCCGGCTCGGCCCTCCCCTCCCGCTCCGTGGCTCGATGACTCATTGCGAGCTCACAGAACAGGGCTCCGGGCAGCCGAGCGGAAATGGAGGAAAACTCGCCTCCCTGCGGACCTGGCATCCTTTCACTCCCTCCTCTCTACATTTTCCTCCTCCGTCTCTGCTGCTAAAGCCACTTTCTACCACTCTAAATTCCAAGCATCTGCCTCTAACCCTAGGAAGCTCTTTGCCACCTTCTCCTCCCTCCTGAATCCTCCTCCCCCTCCCCCCTCCTCCCTCTCTGCAGATGACTTCGTCAACCATTTTGAAAAGAAGGTCGACGACATCCGATCCTCGTTTGCTAAGTCAAACGACACCGCTGGTTCTGCTCACACTGCCCTACCCTGTGCTCTGACCTCTTTCTCCCCTCTCTCTCCAGATGAAATCTCGCGTCTTGTGACGGCCGGCCGCCCAACAACCTGCCCGCTTGACCCTATCCCCTCCTCTCTTCTCCAGACCATTTCCTGGAGACCTTCTCCCTTACCTCACCTCGCTCATCAACTCATCCCTGACCGCTGGCTACATCCCTTCCATCTTCAAGAGAGCGAGAGTTGCACCCCTTCTGAAAAAACCTACACTCGATCCCTCCGATGTCAACAATTACAGACCAGTATCCCTTCTTTCTTTTCTCTCCAAAACTCTTGAACGTGCCGTCCTTGGCCAGCTCTCCCGCTATCTCTTTCTGAATTACCTTCTTGATCCAAATCAGTCAAGTTTCAAGACTAGTCATTCAACTGAGACTGCTCTCCTCTGTATCACGGAGGGCGCTCCGCACTGCTAAAGCTAACTCTCTCTCCTCTGCTCTCATCCTTCTAGATCTATCGGCTGCCTTCGAAACTGTGAACCATCAGATCCTCCTCTCCACCCTCTCCGAGTTGGGCATCTCCGGCGCGGCCCACGCTTGGATTGCGTCCTACCTGACAGGTCGCTCCTACCAGGTGGCGTGGCGAGAATCTGTCTCCTCACCACGCGCTCTCACCACTGGTGTCCCCCAGGGCTCTGTTCTAGGCCCTCTCCTATTCTCGCTATACACCAAGTCACTTGGCTCTGTCATAACCTCACATGGTCTCTCCTATCATTGCTATGCAGACGACACACAATTAATCTTCTCCTTTCCCCCTTCTGATGACCAGGTGGCGAATCGCATCTCTGCATGTCTGGCAGACATATCAGTGTGGATGACGGATCACCACCTCAAGCTGAACCTCGGCAAGACGGAGCTGCTCTTCCTCCCGGGGAAGGACTGCCCGTTCCATGATCTCGCCATCACGGTTGACAACTCCATTGTGTCCTCCTCCCAGAGCGCTAAGAACCTTGGCGTGATCCTGGACAACACCCTGTCGTTCTCAACCAACATCAAGGCGGTGGCCCGTTCCTGTAGGTTCATGCTCTACAACATCCGCAGAGTACGACCCTGCCTCACACAGGAAGCGGCGCAGGTCCTAATCCAGGCACTTGTCATCTCCCGTCTGGATTACTGCAACTCGCTGTTGGCTGGGCTCCCTGCCTGTGCCATTAAACCCCTTCAACTCATCCAGAACGCCGCAGCCCGTCTGGTGTTCAACCTTCCCAAGTTCTCTCACGTCACCCCGCTCCTCCGTTCTCTCCACTGGCTTCCAGTTGAAGCTCGCATCCGCTACAAGACCATGGTGCTTGCCTACGGAGCTGTGAGGGGAACGGCACCTCAGTACCTCCAGGCTCTGATCAGGCCCTACACCCAAACAAGGGCACTGCGTTCATCCACCTCTGGCCTGCTCGCCTCCTTACTACTGAGGAAGTACAGCTCCCGCTCAGCCCAGTCAAAACTGTTCGCTGCTCTGGCCCCCCAATGGTGGAACAAACTCCCTCACGACGCCAGGACAGCGGAGTCAATCACCACCTTCCGGAGACACCTGAAACCCCACCTCTTTAAGGAATACCTAGGATAGGATAAGTAATCCCTCTCACCCCCCTTTAAGATTTAGATGCACTATTGTAAAGTGACTGTTCTACTGGATGTCATAAGGTGAATGCACCAATTTGTAAGTCGCTCTGGATAAGAGCGTCTGCTAAATGACTTAAATGTAAATGTAAATGTAAACACACAGCCTCTCTCTCTGACCCATCAACACAACACACCCTCAAAAGCAATAAGAGTCACTGCTATGACAATGGATTATTTTTGTCCCTCACTGTTATTCATAACTCATGCGGTCAGATCCATGTGTGGTAGATTATAGTCGAATTACTTGTGCTAAACTACTGAAAATAATCAAGTTTCTAACCCACATCCACAATATCTCATATATCAAGTCAAATCAGTACAAGCTGAAGCTCTTCTTTTCATGCAAGATACAGGAAGGTGATTTGTGAGAACATCCATCATACTGTGAAAGAGTTAGTAACATTCTGAGTTTATCATTATTACTATTGTTGTTGTATAAAACCTCTTAAGGATCAGACCCTTTTTTTCAATTTCCGCCTAAAATAACATACCCAAATCTAATTGCCTGTAGCTCTGGACCTGAAGCAAGGATTTGCATATTCTTGGTACCATTTGAAAGGAAACACTTTGAAGTGTTTCAAGAGACAGCAGGGGTTCAAACTATAGTATCCAGTTCCTACATTTGAATATACAAAATGGATTATATCAAACAAAACAATGCCACATGTTATCTCTGGGACCGTTTGGATGATAAATCAGGTTTTATAATAACAATAAGTACATTATATTATTATAAGTATTATTTACCTTCAGAGGTGAATGTATCAAACCAGTTGCTGTGCTAAAAATGTTGTTGTTATGCACTCTCCTCAAACAATAGCATGGTATGTATTTTACTGTAATAGTTACTGTAAATTGGACACTGCACTTTGATTAACCAGAGTTTAAACTTTCTGTCCATGTCAGACATGTCTATGTACCGGAAAGTTGGCTGTTTGTCACGCTCGCTATCCTCAAACTCCCTATCATAAATTGACCAAGGCGCAGTGTGCATGTAGTTCCACATCTTTTAATGAAAGTGAAACCGAAACAACCAAAAAACAAACAGGTAAACCGCAAAGAACGTGACACAACCGCGGTGCACACAAACACACATGGAAAAATAATTACCCACAAACACAGGTGGGAAAAGGCTACCTAAGTATGGTTATCAATCAGAGACAACGACAGACAGCTGTCCCTGATTGAGAAACATAACCCGGCCAAAAACAAAGAAATACAAAAACATAGAAAAAATAACGTAGAATGCCCACCCTAGTCACACCCTGGCCTAACCAGCGGGCCCCGGACTAAAGACCCTCGTAGAGGGCGCCACTGGACTGAGGGGCTGCGATTCTGGCATCTCCGGAGTGAAGGGCGACTCTGGCGGCTCCGGAGTGAAGGGCGGTTCTGTCGGCTCCGGACTGACGGGTGGCTCTGGCGCCTCAGGACAGACAGGCGGCTCTGGCACCTCCGACTCTGGCGCCTCCGGACTGACAGGCGGCTCTGGCGCCTCCGACTCTGGCAGCTCCGGACGGACGGGCGGCTCTGGCAGCTCCGGACTGACGGGCGGCTCTGGCAGCTCCGGACAGACGGGCGACTCTGGCAGCTCCAGACAGACTTGCGGTTCTGGCAGCTCCGGACAGACGGGCGGCTCTGGCAGCTCCGGACATACGGGCGGCTCTGGCAGCTCCGGACAGGAGGGCGGCTCTGGCAGCTCCGGACAGGAGGGCGGCTCTGGCAGCTCCATGACAGGAGGGCGGCTCTGGCAGCTCCGGACAGGAGGGAGACTTGGTTCTGGGAGCAGACTCACCAGGCTGGGGAGACATACAGGCGGCCTCTTCCTTGGCCGAGGCACCGGATACACAGGGCCATGGAGGCGCACTGGCGGTCTTGACCGCATAGCTGGCCCTCCCCGTTCTGGCTGGATGCCAGCTTCCACCCGGCAAATGCGGGACGCAGGCCGGTGTGCACCGAGCACACCGGCCTGTGAATACTCGTCCGAGACACCGTGCGCATCACCCCATAGCACGGGGCCTGACCTGTCACCTGCTCGCCCCAGTAAGGACGGGGAGTAGGCTCAGGTCTCCAACCTGACTCTGCCACACTCCCCGTGTTCCCCCTCCTACAAAAAATTGGGGGCTGCCTCTCAGGCTTCAGTGATCGGGTCTTGTCCTCTACCATTCTCTCCTCCCCGGTTCAACTCCTCCTCCAGGTTGGCGCACGCTGCTCTTGGTCTTCTTGTGGTGGGTAATTGTTGACACTGTTGTTTACAACGTCATTCTAGTCACATTAGCAACAACCTTCCCGGTTTAGGGACACCTATCACGTAGACAATAATATCTTACAGTATCGGAAGCAATGATAAATTATCACAATATTGTGTTTATTAGTGGATCACTTATGCCGATTATAACTAATTGCAATTTGCATTGCATTATAAAACCTTCTGTTAAATGCTTTTGGCTAAAATTGTATTTCATTCAATCAAAGGTCAGTCTATTAATATTGCAGTTGAAAGATTAACCAAACCAAGCAGAGTTTATCATTGATCATAGGAAATAGAAGAAAACAATAGTTTAAAATGAATATGATATTACACAATAATACTAGAGAAGTGTAAAATGTCCAGTATTTCTACAAAAATTTTGATAGAATGTTGTTTTTCCTGGGAGACATTTCTTATTCTGGTTTTGAGATCAATGGGCTCAGGCTTTGGCCTTTCTGTCTGTCAGGGCTGTATATCATATCTGACTACTCAGGGGAAGGAAGGATCATTGGGCAGATAGAAGAAGGACACCAGTAATGCCATAGCAGAGGTCAGCATGGGCATCTGAATGGTTGCTGACCTTATATTGCATATCTTGTCACCTCATATTCTGCTCATCCTGAATTATGTAGAATAATAGAAACGGTCAATTTGCATCAAAACTACTATAAGGGCTTTAATCACCAGCTTGCCAGCACAGAATTAGTGAGTATTCATAATAAATCAAATGCATTGTGTTGTGTGTTGGTATGTTTAACATATGTTCACTAAAGCAGTCACACATATTCAAGATGCGTTTAGGAAGCTTTGCAATGTTCAATGCTCTATTGTTGTCATGGGAGTCGACTTATTTGATTCTATACCTTCAGAATGGTATCTGTTGTGAACAATAAAGCACAGCTCTCTGCTCCTTATTATGCTATTTCTAATCCCCTACAGACTCAACTTGACTTAAACTCCTCTTGGGGGGCAGACATTCCTCCAGTACTGTGACCGTTCCTGTGGGCCGTCAGGGGTGGCTGGACCGTTTCTCTCTAAGCTCCATCCTCTGGGACTAATCTCTCCCAGTCTACAGACTGTGTGTGTGTTGGCTAATTAAGGTATTAACAGTAATGAACATCAAGGAGAGAGAAGAGCCTCTGCTAGGCTGTGCTGCTGTGCTTAGCCAGCCCAGATCACATAAACAGACGTACTGTTATATGGTGGTAGCTAGATAAACACGTGTGCCCCCATCTATATAAGACATGGATCAATATAAGCAGCCATGTGTTGACTCGTTCTGATTGCCTCCTAGTCTCTCCCTGCATGCCTGCCTACCTACCAGTGATGGCTTGGTGAAGGCTGGAGGGGAGTTCAGTGTCTGGCCAGTGTGTTTGCGGCATTAGGCATCAGGCAGGCGGCCTTGGCTTTTGAAGTATCTGGCTGTGAAGTGATCTGATAAGCTGGAGCTGAGGGTGCTGGAGTGTTTTTAGGTTCAAAGCCACTGAAGAGAGAGCCTGCTACAACATGCAGGCAAGGACCCTTTCAGACAAAAGGGAACCTCAATTTTGAGCGCTGTGCCCCAAACAGACATTGTAATGTCACAATGTCACCCCTATCTGGAAGTCAAATTGGACCATTACACGCATTTGCTTTGATGATGAAACCTTGAGTGTCACACTGATAGGCTTCACAAATATGTTATCAGCATGAGACTGTGATAGCTAATAATTAAGCATCTCCAAATGTATTTGGAGCAGCAAGGAAATGTCAAAGTTGACAGCCCCTTTGTTGTCCTGTAAATGCCACTGGAAATTGATTGGTAACGTTTGCTTTAAATGCATGTCATATTCTGTTGAATACAAAGAGCTATGTTTTAAGTAAAAAATAAAGGCAGTCATTAGAAAAAATAACAGAAATTCAAATAAGCTCCAACACATGCCCTAGGGTTCGAATCAATCATATGATGAGTGTTGTTTGAGTACAGCAGTCCATGTAGCAGCTGTTATAGCGCTGAGCGTTTGGAAAACCCGTAGTCCACAGGTCAAGCAATGCTCTTGGTGCTGATAGGAAAGCTCTGAACAACAAACCCATGAAGCTTGGTAACTAACTGTTCAGCACCATGGACAGCTACGGCATTATAAGGACGGAAAATATCTACCTTATGTCGGTGTAGCGCAGTGTCAAGTCCTACAATTTGCCAGGTTGGAAAGTAGGCCTGAAACTCTCAACACCAGCATTATTGTTTAGAATAGGTTCACTGTCCAATTTATCACAAAGAGATTTTCTGAAATCCCCATTTCTACACGCCAAGAACAAACTGCGAATAAGCCTCGTGCTCGAATCAATTTTAAATCGACATTTCAAAAGGCACTCCGCAGATTTGTTTTCTTATTTAAATTAACAAGCAATACTGAAAGTGTATGGTGGGTTGTGAATTAGTAGGGCGAGTTAATCTTCCCTGCGCAGCACCGTGGCATCTCGGAGGGGATCATTATTCTCGGTGTGGTAAAGCCGTGTGTTGAGAGGCTCTCGGGTGCTGTCTGTCTACTGGAAACAGGTCCTAATGATTTCTGGAGACTTCAACAAGGCTACACTGTAATATGAGCTCATGTATAAGAGTGTAATAAGTCATGTCGTTTGCGGTAATTGCAATTAGTTTCATGTTTTGGCTGGTGACACATCTGTCTATACAATACATGTTCTATTGTTTTAACTCTGCATTTTGAGACCTGTCTTAGTTGTTGACTAGTTTTAGTGGTAGATGGGTGCGAATGAAGTGTTGTTTGGAGCAGCGACAAGCCTGCCTGTGACCTCAAACGTGTTTCTAAGACAAGAGTTGGCCTAATTGTTATTAATCTAAGGTTTCAGTATTAATGAGTAATACCTCTAACTTTCTTACTCCGCGAGGTCAGTGTGAATTTACAATACAAGGTAACATTATCCCCCAGGCTATACATCGTGGCGCTCAAAACAGACAAACGGGATTACACAGTAACAGTGCAGATGTGCCAAATGATGTCTCTACCCCATAGGACGCCCCTCTCCCCCACACTCCCCACACACCCTCAACGCCCACTGGGCCACCACATCAACCATCCCCCCCACCTCCCCTTTCTCCCTTCGCTGATTTGAATAGCGGGACTCTGCAGAGAGTATCTGCGCTCTTTTGTTCAGTAGCACTTGGCTGCCAGGGAGGTGAGAATCGTTGTAGCTCTCCTCATCACGTTTCGTCTGTCTCTCTTCTATTTGCGCAATAGGACGGACACCAGATACCCCGTTATTGTGTTTTGGACCTCTCCAAAACGCGAGTCGTTATTTTTTTCCAACTCTTTATACGGTTTTGGTGCGCTCGATGGCTCGCACTGCTGACTGTGGCTCGTGACTAACAGAACACCTGCACGGAATCAGACCGACGTTACTTGCGGCATCGCTCTACATTCCTGAGGACTTGACAGAGACATCAGGGCGGCTCACGGTCACCTCCTCCTAAAAGGTGAGAACAATGTGTATTAGCCTATTCCAGTATATTACATTACGATTAGTCTTTTTGGCGTCGCTTAATATGAAGCCTGAGAAATCGGTATCTTGGATATTCGTTATTAATAAGGAGTGGGCTATATTCTATCTTCACGCAGACAAAGCGAACTACCACTTAAATAAATACAAATAGTATATGCATGCGTTGAAGAGGCTTCAGTATTTCGTTTTCCATGTGAGCATTGACATACTGTATCACTGTATAGTTTATTACGCTCTTGTTTCCAAACCTTGTATTGGATGCCTTTATTCTGGTCGAGTCTTGAATAACACATTTTGTATGAATTTCAGTTGTAATTTTATTCTGAAAAGTTTTTGCTATGTTTCTACGTGCTTTAACCCTTTAAAAAAACCTTGCTATAACATGTAGAATCCTTGCTGATACTACAATTAGCTACTCTTAGCTAAGAGGAAACGTGCATGCTTGACATCTGAAGAATGATACTTGTGTGTCCTCTTAGGATCTGATCTGACTGTTATCGTGTGTGATTCAATAATGTTTCACTGCTTTGCGTGATATTGTGGTCTGCAAAGTAGCAACCATCCAACCGGCAGGGGTGGGACAGAAAATGTGTTCATGTGTTTAATGTGGGGGAATGTTTCAATAGCATATCGGCTCTGTTTTAAAGACACTTCTTTTCCGATGAAACCATTAGAAGGATATCGGCCTTGGCGAAACCAACATCATGAGCATCTGAGCAGCCTTGCTTCGTTTCTCAGGACGAGTAGAGATTATAGTCTTCTGACGGAGGGAGGATGTATTGCATATGTTGAGAATTCAACAAGCAGCGAGCCCTTTCAATAAATCCGAAAGCAACGACAGCTAGCTGACCGAGAGAGGGAACTCGATACGTTATCTTTGATGGCACTCTGTCAAACATGGCATGCGTTTTTAATACTTTTTATATACATGGCATATGTTTTTATGTGCTGTCTGAAAAACGAACAACTCCCGCTCACGCTAATGAAAGTGCACGGTCAAATGCTGGTGGAGTATGTTGCGTCAGTCTGCAATATATATATATGCCTTTGGATCGGACAATGATAGATGATGCTGCTGAACAGCGTACTGTACATGTGTATGTGTATTTTCATTTTCAGATGAGCCCCAGCGAAATATAGCACGGATTCCAACCAGCACTTCGTGAAATGATAATCTTTCTCTTTTTATCTCCGCTCTACTTCTTTCTGTGCATGCATGTGTGTCTTCTTTCTGTGCATGCATGTGTGTCTTCTTTCTGTGCATGCATGTGTGTCTTCTTTCTGTGCATGCATGTGTCTTCTTTCTGTGCATGCATGTGCGTCTTCTTTATGTGCATGCATGTGTGTCTTCTTTATGTGCATGCATGTGTGTCTTCTTTATGTGCATGCATGTGTGTCTTCTTTATGTGCATGCAGGTGTGTCTTCTTTCTGTGCATGCATGTGTGTCTTCTTTATGTGCATGCATGTGTGTCTTCTTTCTGTGCATGCATGTGTGTCTTCTTTCTGTGCATGCATGTGTCTCTTCTTTATGTGCATGCAGGTGTGTCTTCTTTCTGTGCATGCAGGTGTGTCTTCTTTATGTGCATGCAGGTGTCTCTTCTTTATGTGCATGCATGTGTGTCTTCTTTCTGTGCATGCATGTGTGTGAGCTTGCCGATTCCACCTGGGTAGAAACTGTTTTGCCCATCCATGTGTGTGTGTTTGTGTGTGGCATTGCCAATACTCTGAGACAGGCGGGCTGATGGATGGGAAAACTATAAAGGCAGGCTTGGCTCACACGGTTGATGCATAATGACACGGGGAGATTTTTTTTTTAAACCGCCTCAACAGCTACATGCTCATTGTTTGAGCTTTTTTCCCTTCACATGGTTGAGCAGTCATGTGTGTATCTGGAAAAGCTGTCCCTCCTGTCACTGACCCGTGTTGGGGACCATCAGTGTTCCCTAGCTGGCACCTGTGGAAACGGAACGCTCCCTAAACAAAGGTGATGAGTGCTAATCCTGTTAGTGGGAGAGCTCGCTCCCCCTCTCTCTTTCTCTATTAGCCTCTCTTTCCCTCTCCCTCCATCCTTCTCTCAGTCTTTCTCTCCAATGCTCTCTCCCTCTGTCTCTGTCTCTCCCCCCCTTTCTGTCACCCCTCCCTTCTCTCTCAGTCTTTCTGGCGTTCTTCAGGTTCAAAGAGGAGCTGGCTGACACCACTAAACTAATCTCAATAGAGATCTTCTGTGCCAATTTGGTTGCTGTTCCATTTTTCTTCTTTACACGAGGCACAATCGAGGCAGAATATCCCATCAGATAGTTAGTTGCACACTGCTCCCCAATGGCTGTTTTCCAATGATACTGACAAGGGCCAAACACAGCTCGGAAATGTTGTCATCACAAGTGCCTGAAAAACCGATTGGGGAGAATTCAGAGTATTCTATGCTTTTGCATGGGTTGACTCACAATGTCTTTCAATAATGTGCCTCCCTGCTCGGCTGCACACAGCTTAGCACCGACACTTGTAGGGAGCGACGTGAACGGCGATAATTCAATTTTGCACTTGAGTAGCATCCAAGCCAATGAAAGAAAGCATGGATTTTCAGAGGTTTCACTCATGTAGTAAATTAATATTCACTTAATTAAGCAGCCACTGTCTGTTGAATTAACAAAATCCCTCATGAAGTTTTTCAACAGAACTTGAGAAACTGCAGGGTATCCAGATGTCGACAGATGGTTCGGATGGCCAATAGTGGCAGACAGTATTCCTGCTGAAAGCAATACCCCTTTCATACATGCAGTGCAAACTGAAAATGAGGGGGGGGGGGGGAATATGTGCCTTCAGACACAGAGTGAGTCTAATTTAAAGATTTAGACAGCCCTGATCAAATTAAACAGTGCGAACGCTCACAGCATTATGTGTGAGTGCATGCATATGTGTGAGTTATTGTGTATCTGTGTGAGAGAGCGAGTGTGTCTGTGAGTGTGTCGTGTGCATATGTGCATGTGTGTTAGTTAGTGCGCGTGTATGCACGTGTTATTGTAAGTGTGTGTCTGCACACTCATGCATGCATGTACATGTGTATGAATCCCACTGACTGAGGTCTGCTTTGGCTTTTTGCCAGTCTCTCCCTCTTATTGCCAGAATCCCAGGGACATTTTATCACCTTAATGAACCTGGTGTTTCTGCTTTGATTGACAGCTCAGGAGAATCTCAGGCTGTTCTGAAGCCTCTGGCCTGGAAGAGCAGAGCAATACTGAGCTGTAGTAGGATGTAGGCTCTCATCTGGCATTAGCAATGCTTTGGCGTAAGCCACATTGGCTAACCACAGTGCCGGGCTGCAGTCACAGATGTGCCATTGGCTAACCGCATGCAGACAAAGGCGAGGAGCAGCTCTCAGCAGAAACAGCTTTTGAATATTCATCGGAGGAACAGACCACAAATGCATAATTCAATGTGGGCATTTTGCCTATTAAACACCATAAATAATCAATGACATCTGGTAACAGTTTTTGTCAAATTTTTAATGGAGGGCACAAAGGGACTACTTGGGGGTTGAATATCTTTTCCCCCCTTCTTCTTGGTTGATCATTATGTTTGGATACATCCTTTGTTAGCATTATGGCTCAGGTTCTGAATGAAATGGTCTCTGTGTTGTCCAGGTTGGAATTGAACAGTGATTCAGACTCTGAATCCAATAAGGGAAGAATACTTGCTGTTTATTTCACCAATTTGCTAGTGGGTTCTTATCTGGAACATTTAATCCTCACACAGAGAGACTATCCTCCCCAGGGGCTCTGTAGTGTAGGAGGCTGCAGTTCTTTCAGCACTGGATAGCTCCAGGACCAATGCTGTCATTGTCACCGATGCTTCCTCAAGCACAGCAGAATCTGTTACTGCTAAATTAGACAAGAGTAGCTACAAAGCAATAGAGAGAGCGAGAGAGAGAGAGAGAGAGAGAGAGAGATGCTATAAGGTTGGAACACAGAATGAAACCACTCCAGACTCTCTCTTCCTCTCCATCCCCCTCTCATCTGCTTCTTCGTTACTGAAGGACATGACGCGTTTGTGGCACCGCGACAGACTGCTGGGCTCCCATCCCCGGTATGTCCTGCCATCTGACAGACCTTGATAAGCCATTAAACAGAGAACACTTGTCAAGGTTACAGATGAGTGAGGCATTCTTTAATTTCTTCAGAACAACTAGTTCCCAGAGGAGTTGTATGTTTTGTGAGTGGGTTGAGTCGGGTTATGTTTTGATGTATGGGGAAAACCTGGAGGTCTGAAACATATTTTTGAAGACTTAGAGAAGAAAAACAGAGAAATAAAACAGTGAGACACAGAAGGAGAAACATAAGCTTTTCAAGCCCCCATTACAGAAAATGATTCCTGAGGCTCCTGACTGCAGGTATTTATGAAGCCTGTCGGATAGCTATAAGAAGCCCAACTCTTATCATATATCTGCCTTGTCTGAGTCTGGGGGGAGACCAAGATGAATCGCGTCGGATTTCAGGAAGAATGGAAAGTAATGTAATTAATTTCATTCAAATCCCTCTCGGACTCCGGTTTGTGGCGCCTGTGAATTTCTATTTGGCGGCTTTGTGAATGCAATATGCCTGTTCACTATCGGCTTGTGCTGCTATTGATATTAGTTATTCGCTTGCAGGCGACAATGAGATTTCTCCCCCTTCAGAGATGCTCA